>NC_042620.1:269069678-269107325 GCF_901001135.1 Rhinatrema bivittatum | reverse complement strand
GAAATTACAGACCATTAAATCTGATGTCTGTGCCAGGCAAAATAGTAAACTATGATAAAGAACAAAATTGCTGAGGATATAGATAAGCATAATATAATGGGACAAAATGTAAATGTCAACAAGGATTTAGCCAAAGGAAGTCTTGCCTCACAAATTTGCTAAATTTTTTGAGGGCATAAACATGTGGATAAAGGTGAGCCAATTGATATAGTGTATCTTGATTTACAGAAAGCATTTGACAAAGTCCCTCATGAGATTCTTCTTTGGAAATTAAAAAGTCATGGAATGGGGGCAGTGTCCTATTGTGGATTGCCAAATGGTAAAAGAGAAAATAGAGAGTAGGGCTGAATGGTAAATTTTTCCAGTGGAAAAAGGTGAATAGTAGAGTGTTCCAGGGATCTGTTCTGAGACCACTATTTTTTAATATATTTATAAATGACCTGCAAATGGGAACAACAAGTGAGATGATCAAATTTTCAGATGACACACAATTATTCAAAGTTGTTAAATCACAAGAGGATTGTGAGAAATTGCAAGAGGATATTGCAAACCTGGGAGACTGGGCATGCACTTAGGGAAGAGTAACCTAATTATAGCTACATAATGCAAGGTTCATATTAGGAGTCATCCTCAGGAAAAGGATCTAGGTGTCATCATTGAAAAGACATTGAAATGTTCTGCTCAGTATGCTGCAGGCAGCCAAAAAAAAAAACAAATAGAATGCTAGGATTATTAGGAAAGGAATGGAGAATAAAACAGAGATATCATAATGCTTCTGTACTGCCCATGTGAGACCTTGAGTATTGTGTGCAGTTTTGGTCACCACTCAAGAAAAATATAGCAGAAATAGAAAAGGTACAGAGAAGGGTGACCAAGATGATAAAGGGGATGGAATAATACCCTATGAAGTAAAGCTAAAGAGGTTAGGAATCTTCAGCATGGAGAAGAGACGGCTGAGGGGAGATATGATAGAGGTCTATAAAATAGGGATGTGCATCAGGGACGGATACATTAGATTCAGTATTCGTATTCGTCGGGACTCAAATCCGTTACATCCGTTTTCGGGGGGCCCCCGATTCGTCCATTAGTTACGTATGGTATTCATTTCCCATTAAAGTTAAAAAAAACCCCCATCCCAACCCTTTAAATTTAATTAACTACAACCCTGCATGTGACAGGGGCCGACCAATGGCACTGGTAGTCCCTGTGACATAGTAAGGGCAAAGGCTTTTGGCGCCATTTTGAATACGGCAGCCGATGGCCCGAGTGCAGGAGAATGCTCCAGGACCCCCACTGAACCACTAGGGACTTTTGGTAAGTTTTGGGGGGGTCAGGAGGGTGGGGGTTTTATTCGTTAGTAGGGATGTGAATCGTTTTTTGACGATTTAAAATATCGTCCGATATATTTTAAATCGTCAAAAATCGTTAGGGCCACGAAACAATACCAATTCCCCCGATTTATCGTCAAAAAATCGTAAATCGGGGGAAGGGGAGGGCAGGAAAACCGGCATACTAAAACACCCTAAAACCCACCCCCGACCCTTTAAATTAAATCCCCCACCCTCCCGAACCCCCCCCCCCAAATGCCTTAAATTACCTGGGGGTCCAGCGGCGGTCCGGAATGGTCTCCTGCAATTGAATCGTGTTGTCTTCAGCCGGCGCCATTCTGTGCTGCCATTTTGCAAAATGGCGGCGCAAAATGGCGGCGGCCATAGACCAACACGATTCGACTGCAGGAGGTTGTTCAGGACCCCCGCTGGACTTTTGGCAAGTCTTGTGGGGGTCAGGAGGCCCCCCCAAGCTGGCCAAAAGTCTCTGGGGGTCCAGCGGGGGTCCGGGAGCGATTTCCTGCCGCAAATCGTTTTCCGTACGGAAAATGGCGCCGGCAGGAGATTGACTGCAGGAGGTCATTCATCAGGGGTTCCGGACCCCAGCTGAATGACCTCCTGCAGTCGATCTCCTGCCGGCGCCATTTTCCGTACGGAAAACGATTCGCGGCATGAGATCGCACCTGGACCCCCCGCTGGACCCCCAGGGACTTTTGGCCAGCTTGGGGGGGCAGCCTGACCCCCACAAGACTTGCCAAAAGTCCAGCGGGGGTCCGGAACGACCTCCTGCAGTCGAATCGTGTTGGTCTATGGCCGCCGCCATTTTGCGCCGCCATTTTGCAAAATAGCGGCGCAGAATGGCGCCGGCTGAAGACAACACGATTCAATTGCAGGAGGCCATTCCGGACCGCCGCTGGACCCCCAGGTAATTTAAGGCATTTGGGGGGGTTCGGGAGGGTGGGGGAATTAATTTAAAGGGTCGGGGGTGGGTTTTAGGGTGTTTTAGTGTGCCGGTTTTCCTGCCCTCCCCCTTCCCCCGATTTAGCTACGGACCGCCGCTGGACCCCCAGGTAATTTAAGGCATTTGGGGGGGGGGGGTTTCGGGAGGGTGGGGGATTTAATTTAAAGGGTCGGGTGGGGTTTTAGGGGGTTTTAGTGTGCCGGTTCACGATTTTAACGATTTTCACGATACTCTAAACACCCAAACGGCGACGATACAATTCCCTCCCCCTCCCAGCCAAAATCGATCGTTAAGACGATCGAGGACATGATTCACATCTCTATTCGTTAGTGATACATTGCATTCGTGGGCGTTCACCATATGTTTCAGAACCCCACGAATGCAACTAATAGGGACCTATATGTTGCGGATTGTGCATTCGTTCAAAATGAATGCACATCCCTACTATAAAATAATGAGTGGAATGGAACAAGTAAATATAATCAGTAATTTACTCTTTCAAAATGTATAAAGACAAGGGAACACAATGAAATTATTGGGTAATGCATTTAAAACTAATAAGAAAAATATTTTTTTACTCAACACATAATTAAGCTCTAGAATTCATTGCCAGAGGATGTGGTGAAAGCTATTAATATAGTTGTGTTTAAAAAAAAGTTTGGACAAGTTCCTGAAGGAAATGTCCATTAAGCATTATTAAGGTAGAGTTACAGAAATCCACTGCGTTTTCTTGGGATAAGCAGCTTGGAATCTCTCTACCCCTTGGGATCCTGCCAGGTAGTTGTGACCTGGCTGGGCCACTGTTGGAAATTAGGGATGTGAATCGTTTTTGAACGATTGAAATTATCGTCAGATAATTTTAAAATTGTCCAAAATCGTTAGAGTGCACGATACAATACAAATGCCCCCGATTTATCATCAGGGCCATTTGTATTGTATCGTTAAATAAGGCGCAGGAAAACCGGCACACCAAAAAAAACCCTAAAACCCACCCCGAACCTTTAAAACAAATCCCCCACCCTCCCGAACCCCCCCAAAATGTTTTAAATTACCTGGGTTCCAGTGGGGGGGGGGGCCAGCGCGATCTCCAGCTCTCTGGCCGTGGCTGCATTAAGAGAATGGTGCCGGTGGCCCTTTGCCCTTATCATGTGACAGGGCAAAGGTAGCGCCGGCGCCATTTTGGTTCCTGGCCTCCCGACGTCACGCGTGCTTGAGATCGCTCCTGGACCCCCGCTGGAACCCCAGGGATATTGGCCAGCTTGGGGGGGGGCGACTGTCGCCCGTATGACTTAGTGAGGGCAAAGGTAGCGCCGGCGCCATTTTGAAGATTGGCAATACGGCCCGCGTGCAGGAGGTCACTCCCGGACCCCCGCTGGACTTTTGGCAAGTCTTGTGGGGTCAGGAGGCCCCCCCCAAGCTGGCCAAAAGTCCCTGGGGGTCCAGCGGGGGTCCAGGGGCGATCTCCTGCACGCATGACGTCGGGAGCCAGGAACCAAAATGGCGCCGGCGCTACCTTTGCCCTGTCACATGATAAGGGCAAAGGGCCACCGGCACCATTTCTCTTAATGCAGCCGTGGCCAGAGAGCTGGAGATCGCGTCGGGACCCCCCCCCCCCCCCCCCCACTGGACCCCAGGTATTTAAACATTTTGGGGGGGTTTGGGAGGGTGGGGGATTTGTTTAAAGGTTCGGGGTGGGTTTTAGGGTTTTTTTGTGGTGTGCCGGTTTTCCCGCCCTCCCCCGATTTACGATTTTTAACGATTTAAAAAAAAAAACCCCACGACGATCATATTTCCCTCCCCCCCCAACCAAAATCGATCGTTAAGACGATCGATCACATAATTCACACCCCTATTGGAAATAGGATACTGGGCTTGATGGACCCTTGGACTGACCTAGTAAGGCAAGTTTTATGGTTTTATGTTCTTATGACCAGAGGAGATCAAAGTAGGAGTTTGTTAGAACTGCTTAACTTTGAATTGTGATCTTTTGTTGCCAGCCCTGCTCAAAGTAAACAGGTTTTCTTTTTTATTTTGTTGTTCGAATAATAAAGTATTTTTGTAGAGAAGGCCAAAATCCAGACAGCTTTATCCTCTGACAAGCTTAAGACTACTTGTGTTGTGCCACATAAGATGTCATGTGTGAGATGTTTCTGGTCTAAGCTACTGCACAGATAGGGACCCAGAGCAGCAGTAAAGGCAAGGAAAAAAAGGAGGGATTTTTTTTTTTAACTGGTGCTGCTAAGCATAGCACAATGCAACAAGCTGTATTAAAAATGTTTCTGGGACCTGGCTGTAGCAGCAGCCACAAACAGGACAAGGGGGTAACTCTGCCTGGACAGACAGGGATTTAAAAGTCAGTCAGAGTTGAACAGGCAGGTTTTTTTCTTTCTGTTTCCTCTTTTACCTCCTGAGTTGAGCAAATAATACAGGACCTCACAGAAGGACAACAACAGCTCCAGAAATTGGTTCAAATCCTACTCAAACAGTTGAATGAGCAACTGGGGATGTTTGAAACAGCAACCTCACCTCCTGTTTTGTTTAAAAAGAAGATAGGAGAAGATCCACGTGTTTTCTTGAGGAATTTTGAGTGAACCTCCCAATTGGCCAGCTGGCCAGAGACCAGCTGGACCACATACTTGGCGAATCTGCTTACAGGCAAAAGCCAGTAGCTTTTCAAGCTGCCAAACTGGATGAGAGAGTTAGCTATACAAAGTCAAAACTGCCATCAAGGAAAGGGTAGGTTACATTATAGAAACTTATCAACAACAATGCCAGTGTGGCACTCTACAGTCCATAGAAAGTCCACAAAATCTCTTCCATTGGCTAAGGGATGCTGGCTGGAAGTGGCTACAGCCTGAGGCAAAGGCAGGCCTCAAAGTAGCCAACCAGGTCCTCCTGGAGCAATTCCTGGGCAGCCTAGACTGACCCATATGGTAGTAGGTATATAAGCATACCAGGCTCACACTGGAGACCACATTGGAAGTGGCAGATGCTGTCTATCAGGTGCAGTTAATACCTAAATAGTCACAGAGGTGGAAAGGCAATGCGCTCAGGATTCCTGGTACTGCAGGAGAGCTCTAGGCTCTCATACTCTGATCACAAATCCAAGCATGCCAGCTTATTTAACTGTGGAAGAAGAGGTCACTTGGATAAAGATTGTCTCTACGAAGAAAGAGAATTTATGGATATCAATCTGGTGACCCATTTGCCACTAGATATGAAAGTTGGCATTGACAAAGTAAGACCTCCAGATGAGGGATGGCTACTAGCTCTAGACCCACAGATGTACTCCCATTGCAAGGGTATCTGGCACCTTGATGAGTAGTATCCCTGGATGGACGATGAAGAATGGGAATGCAAGTTAAGGCATCTCCCACTTGTAACTTTTTGGATATTCCTTATTTGAAGCTTAGTGACTTTGTGATTCCAGTTAAGCTGATAAGATTTCTTCTTTAGCCATAGTAGACTTTGGAAGTAGAAAACTTTTATTTGGAGGGATCTAACCCAGAGACTCAGTACCAATTATGAAAAGAAGGTGATGCTCACCTTTGTACATGGGAGCCAGCAACAATACCCAACTAGTCAAGTGGTGCTGACAACTCTGGTGGGAGAAGCTACTATAAAAGTGGAGCTACTCCCCAACATCCCATATCCTGTTGTCCTGGGGCATGACTTTCTTCAGTTTGAGACTCTGTGGGCTTAGCTTTTGACCAGCCAATGTAGCCCAGGCTACATTGTGACATATCTTTGGGAAGCATCTTTATAAAGCAACAGGGAAGCAAATATATTCCGACCATAGAGGCAGCACCAGAGAAGTAAGTAAGTCCAAGAAGGCCCACTGTTTAGACACTGGTACGGATGAAGTTCCTAAATGTATCAGAGAATTTGATATCTTTGCTATACATGATAATATGAATCAATAGGGAACAGGGGCATTCCAGGGCCTCTTAAATGACTCCTCAGAAAGTGGAAAGTTGGGTAACCCAAGAAACGTTAAGCAAGCCCCACTGGAAGTTAGTTCCCTTGAATATGATAGGAAGCAGGTACAGGGATTAGAGGATAGTACTCTCTGGCTTAATGATCCCCATTCTGGTCCCATCCTTCGATGGGGAAAAGCATGAGTAGTCCTAATTTAGAGTGGGAAAGAAAAATAGGAACAGTAATTCATTACCCTGGGAAGTAATGCAGGTAGAGGCAGGTGTTCCACCTGATGAGGTTAAGCTAAGAGGGAGCGTATGTAAGGGAGTATACCTCAGACTCTCTTTAAAAGGTCGAGACCAGGCATTTAGCTTCTGCACCTTAAAGACAACACACCAGAGATTCCTGGGTACAGGGCATTTCCCCTGAGGAGAGGGATATAATGGCAGGCCCTAGTGGAAACAGGCAGGCCCCAGACCAGAGGAGATGTAAGTATGAGTTTGTTAGAACTGCTTAACTGTGACTCTGAAGCCAGCTCTACTGAAAGTAAGCAGGTTTTCCTTACCATTTTTTGTATAAACAATAAAATATTTTTGTGGAGAAGGCCAGAGACCAGTCTGCTCTATCTTCTGGCAATCCTAAGACTGCTCATACTGTGCCACACAAGGATATAATGATAAAAAAAGTTGACAAGTATGATGGAGTTCCTGAATGCAGACATCTTAAAACAAGAGAGATGACCTTGAATTTTAACTGAAATTCCACTGGTAGCCAGTGCAGCTTCTAAGAACAGGAGTAATATGATCATTTCTCTTTAATCCTGATAGAAGCCTGGCTGTTGTATTCCTAAGGAACTACAGATGCTTTAACTAATATAATGGAAGACATTGGTAAAGAGAATTATGAAATCTTAAATGACTAATATCCAGCAAAAGAATGACCAGAGCCAAATCTTTCCTTTCTGAAAAGGGATGTAGCTGACAAATTTTCCTAACTGGTAAACAGAACAACTGCTAAAATCTGATGTTGCAGAGTCAATTGAGAATCCAACTAGATCCCTAAATTTCAAATTGTGTCTTCGGAGTCAATCCCATTCTTGCTACTATTGGTAGAACAGATAATACTTGGTCATGCTTACTGAGCTGAAAAGCCTCAGATTTAGTTCCAACAATGTCACCACTGCTTGTAAACAATTTTTTAAATACCTAATCCCAGATAGATGGGCTGTATAAATAAGAGCAACGATCTGGATATCATCCACATACGTAAAACAATCTACTTCAAAGTCTTGAATTGCTCAACTAAGTGGGGCGAAGTATACATTAAAGAGTAATGGAAAGAATACTGAACCTTTTGGAACTCTACAGCAGGCATTTAACAGGAAAACATATTGTGATATTTTTATACATTTATTTTTTGTATTTTCATATGCACTTAAAACTCATTACTTATCTCAGGGAAAAGGCTTGACACTTGTTGTTCCATGCGCAATCAACAGATAAGACACGGAAACTCCAAAAATACTAATCAGATGTTGGAATAGTAATCTGTTGTTTATGCACAGAACATGTATTCAGCCTTTCTTCTAAGTTAAGTGTAAGGAACCTTTGGTTTCCCTAACTAAAAGGAGAATACCAATTGATTGGGGAGGTCCTGTGTAGAAATAAGTGAGAGAGGTATGGGTATTGCTCCTCCATGTGGGAACTGCAGATGTTGTCACCTAGTTGTTTTTCATCCCAAAGCACTAGGGATGTGAATCGTGTGCCTGATCGTTTTAACGATCGGGTTCGGCTGGGGGGTTGGGGGTGGGGGGAATCTGATCGTTAGAGATGTGAATTGGGATCGGTTCCGATTCCAATTCACATCACTAATTATTTTTAGTGAGGCCCGCGCTGATAAAAAAAAACCCACCCCGACCCTTTAAAATTACCCCCTTAGCCTCCCCCACTCTCCCAACCTCCCCAAAACTTTTTACACATACCTGGTGGTCCTGGGGGGCTGCGGGGAGCGATCTCCCGTTCCCAGGCCATCAGCTGCGCTAAAACAAAATGGTGCTGATGGCCCTTTGCTCTTACCATGTGACAGGGTGTCCGTGCCATTGGCCGGCCCCTGTCACATGGTAGGAGCCATGTGACAAGGCCCGGCCAATGGCATGGATATCCTGTCACATGGTAAGGGCAAAGGGCCATCGGCGCCATCTTTATGAGTGGCAGCCGATGGCCCGAGAGCGGGAGATCGCTCCCCACGCCCCTCCCGGACCACCAGGTAATTTTAAAAGGTTTTGGGGGGGGAGATCAGGAGGGTGGGGGAGGCTAAGGGGGTTGGTTTAAAGGGTCGGGTGGGTTTTCTTTTTATTGGGCCATCGGCGCCATTTATATTAGGGGCAGCCAAAATGGAGCCGATGGCCCAAGAGCGGGAGATCGCGCCGGGACCCCCCCCACACTGGACCACCAGGTAATTTAACATTTTGGGGGGGTTCGGGAGGGTGGGGGAGAGTAAGGGATTGGTTTTTAAAGGGTCGGTGTGGGGTTTAGGGGTTGTTTGGTGTGCCGGTTTTCCCGCCCTCCCCCCAAATAATTCCTGTGCCCGATTTAACGATTTTTGATGATAAATCGTGGGAATTTGTATTGTATCGCGCACTCTAACAATTTTTGATGATTTAAAAAATATCGACGATTTTTTTAAATAGTCAAAAAACGATTCACATCCCTACAAAGCACCATGTAGCCACATGGATTTTAAGTTTGCATTTTGTTGAAGCAGGAGCTCTCTGCCTCCTGTCTTCCATTTTTCCTAATTTATAGTAAAGGAGTAAGGAAGTTTTTGCCATTTAGGAGTCAGCCTCCATTGACGTGTCTATCCTGTGAGAGCCTTGGTACCCCTTCACAGTGGATTGGGGTGTCTGCTGTGTGAAGTCAGGTCATGTGTTAGGGAAGATTCTGGCAGACTTCTATCTCTCCTCGATAGGCTAAAGCTGACTGGTCACCTGCTACAGAGGAAGAATATTTTTGAATTTACTGTCTTTATGCACTCTCTCTTCTGTTTAGAGGTAAGGAAGTTGCATTGCAACCTTCCTGCTTCTTGCTTGATACTTTTCCCACTTTTTTTTGGTTCAGATAATATTTTCATTCTGTTTGGAGTGGATGGCTCTTGGCACCTCAGAATCAGTAAACCAAACCCTTGAGAAATTGAAGTCTTTGATCCTGAGAGAAACAGAAGTGGGCAGAGATTTATTTAAAGGAAGAATCCCAGCAAAGTGCACTACAGGCAAGAAGGATACAAAGTAAAAGTAACAAGAAATTTGTTGCTACTGTATGAAGTATTATCTAATAGGGAATAGATGTTGCGGTTTGTGGACCCTTGGGCTGCCTGCGGATGATAAAGAAATGCTGAGGAGAAGTCCACAGAAGATGTAGTGGCCGGGAGGCGGAACGGAGCCCGGAGACCAACCAGGAGCTTCACCACTGGAAGCTCGAGCTCCCCCCGGGAGAAGCCCGTGAGGACCCGAGCTGCTTGGACTTAGGTGCGGTCTCCCGGAGAGGAAAGTCCAAGGTGGAATCCAGATGTCGCAGTGGAGGCAGAGAAGCAGAACGTATGGGCGGTCCGAAGGTCAGGCCTGGAAGCAGACAGGAACTCCAAAAGACGTACCGAAGTCAGGAACCAGGAAGACAGGCCGAGAAGATCAGGACAAGGCTGGATCAGGAACAAAGGATGGAACTGCAACTTGATGACTCCAGGGAGCGAACCTCATTGCAAGGCACTGGCTTGAAGCTGCAGCTGGGTTTAAATACCTGCCAGCGTCTGACGTCATCCAGGAGGCCAGCCGATGTTTCCCACCACTGTCCCTTTAAATTAAATCCCCTTGTGCGCATGCGCGCCTAAGGGGCGGAGACAGAAAGAACAGCTCAGTGGCATCTCCCTCATGGGTATGCCACCACCAAGAAGGCCTACTAAGGCCCGGGGAGAGCCAGAGGATACTGCGGCATGTGGCGAGGCCCGCGGGAGGTAAGAGCCCAGTCGCCATAACTGCAACTGGGATCGCAACAGTACCCCCCCCCCTCTTATGCCCCCTCCTCGGAGGTCCGGGTTTACCAGGATGGTCCAGATGAAACTGGTGCAAGAAAGACTTGTCCAATATGTTGCTGGCAGGCTCCCATGTATTGTCCTCAGGACCACATCCCTCCCAGGATAATAAATACTCCCACCTGCGATGATGGAATCGCACATCCAATACCTCACGTACTTGGTAAATTATCTCCACTGTTGCATCTATCTCAAGTGGTTCAGATGGTTTCCAATGGAACCTGGAAAGAATTACTGGTTTGAGCAAAGCGACATGGAATACATTGTGAATCCTCAATGTATTTGGGAGCCGTAAGTGGTAAGATACTGCACCCACTCTTTCAGCAACTCGGAATGGCCCAAAGAACTTAGGCACCAGACGCATCGAAGGTAGGCAAAGGTGAATATTATTCGTGCTTAACCAAACTTTGTCTCCTGGCATAAATACTGGAGCCGGACGATGATGTTTGTCGGCAAACTTCTTAGCTGTGGCAGTGGCATGCTGTAGTCTCACTTGAATTGAGTCCCAGAGACCATGGAGTTGTTGAGCCGACATCTGGGCTGCCGGAGATGGTACAACTACGGGCAGTGGTAACGGTAACTTGGGTTGTCTCCCATAAACAAGCTGGAAGGGAGATCTCCCTGTGGCCGAATGGGTGTGATTATTGTAAGAAAATTTGGCCCATGGTAGTAGGGACAGCCAATTATTTTGTCTCTCTGTCACAAAAGCTCGAAGGTAAGCTTTTAGGGAGCGATTAGTGAGCTCTGCTTGTCCATTACTCTAGGGGTAAAATGGGGAGGTGAAATCTAGGCGAACTTCAAATGTTTTGCACAGAGCCCTCCAATACATTGCTGTAAACTGTGGACCTCTCTCATAAATGATGTGAAGCGGCAGTCCATGAACTGGAAAGATGTGTTCCATAAATAGCTAAGCCAACTCCGGCGCTGAAGGAAGCTTGGATAGCGGAACAAAATGAGACATCTTGGAGAATCAATCCACAGTGACCCAAATGACTGTCTTTCCTTCGGATAACAGAAGATCTATTACAAAGTCCGTGGATACGTGTGTCCATGGCTCCACTGGAATTGGCAATGGTTGCAGGAGTCCCCAAGGACGACCTGATAGGGGCTTCTCTTTGACACAAATCGGGCAGGAGCTTACGTACATTCGGATGTCTTGTCCCATGTGAGGCCACCAGTAGTACTGGGAAAGGAGTTCTAACATCTTTACCCTACTAGGGTGGCCAGCTGTGAGTGTGTGCCAATGAAAGAACTTTTTTCCTTAGACGACTGGGAACCACAGTTTTTCCTGCGGGGACTATGTCTGTGCTGGCCACACTAACCTTTACTGGATCTAAGATGTACCAAGGTGGGTTAGCCAATTCTTCAGGCTCTGTAGTATGAGATAATGCATCGGCACATATATTCTTAGTTGCGGGTCTATAACACAGTGAGAAATGGAAGCAACTGAAGAATAGTGACCAGCGGGCCTGTCTGGGGTTCAGACGTTGAGCTCGGCATAAGAATTCCAAATTCTTGTGATCTGTATATACTACAATGGGGTGTAGAGCCCCCTCCAACCACTGTCGCCACTCTTCAAATGCCAACTTGATCGCTAGGAGTTCCTTGTCCCTAATGCCATAGTTCCTCTCTGCTATGGAAATCATTTGAGAGAAATAAGAGCAAGGAAGCAACTTCCCATTGTTGGAAACTAGACTGAGGACTGCACCTACTGCAAGATCATAAGAACATAAGAACATAAGAAAATGCCATACTGGGTCAGCCCGTCCATCAAGCCCAGCATCCTGTTTCCAACAGTGGCCAATCCAGGCCATAAGAACCTGGCAAGTACCCAAAAACTAAGTCTATTCCATGTAACCATTGCTCATGGCAGTGGCATCCACTTCCACAACGAAAGTTCGTTGAGGATCTGGGTGATGTAAGCAAGTGTCCAATAGGAAAGCCTTCTTCAAGTCCTCAAACGCAGTGCAGGCCACCAAAGGCCATTCTTTGGCATCAGCTCCTTTCTTGGTGAGAGCTGTGAGGGGTGAAACTCTTTGAGAGTAGTGAGGAATAAACTGCCTATAAAAGTTCACAAACCCAAGAAAACGCTGGAGGGCTTTACTTTCCACAAGCTGAGGCCATTCCTAAATGGCGGACACCTTTTCTGGGTCCATATGGAATCCAGTAGATGAAACTATGTAACCCATGAATGGGAGTAACTCCTGCTCAAACAAGCACTTCTTCAATTTTGCAAAGAGACGATTGTCCCTCAAGATCTGTAAGACCTGTCTCATGTGCTGTCGGTGGGTGGACAAGTCCTTGGAGTAGATCAAGACATCATCCAAATAAACAATGACAGATGTATGTAACATCTCCCAGAGTACCTCATTCATCAGGTTTTGGAAGACTGCTGGGGCATTACATAGCCCGAAGGGCATAACAATATACTCATAGTGTCCGTCCAAGTATTGAAGGCGGTCTTCCACTTGTCCCCGTGGCGGATTTGCACAAGATTGTAAGTCCCATGGAGATCGAGCTTTGTGAAAACCTTGGCCCCCTGTAGCCGATCGAGCAGTTCAGGAATGAGTGGTAATAGGTATCGATCCCATCATGTGATAGCATTAAGTCCTCTATAGTCGATGCAGGGCCTGAGGGAACGGTCCTTCTTTCCAACGAAAAAGAAGCCTGCTCTAGCTGGAGATTTGGAGGGATGGCTAGGTTTTCCTTGATGTATTTTGACATAGCTTGCATCTCAGGGAGAGACAGAGGATAAACTCTCCCCCTGGGTGGCGTTGTACCTGGCGATAACTCAATAGCACAGTCGAATGGCTGGTGCTGGGGTAGAAGTTCCGCCCTCTCTTTGGAATATACATCTGCAAACTCTGCATACTGAGAAGATATTGCAAGTGAACTAGTCATTAAGGCCATACTGGGCTGAGGTAACATCGGGAAGAAGGAGGAAAAACAGTTTGAACTCCAGGCTGCCACTTGTAGGGTATCCCAATGGATAATGGGTGAGTGTTTCTGGAGCGAAGGTATCCCCAACACGATGGGATGGACGGCTCTCTCCAAGACCAGGAAAGAGATCTCCTCCGTATGAAGAATACCGATACGGAGGGTTACTGGAATGGTAGATGCAGAGACACACCCAGGAAGTAATGTGCCCCGAATGGAAGTAATCCGTAATGGTGGATCATGAGGAAGAACCAGAATCTGTAGCTGTTGTACTAAGTCAGACAGGATAAAGTTCCCTCCTGCTCCAGAGTCAATACTCGAGGGTTACTGGGACCGTACATTGAGGAGCAGGGTTGATGTAGCCTAGGGACAGCTCCCCTATGACACCTAGGGTTTTGCGTTTTCTGAACGCTCTCAACACTGGGCCAGGAAGTGGCCCTTGCCACCACAGTACAGGCAGAGGCCCAGTGTTCGATGTCGTCTCCTCTCCACTGGCTTGAAGCTGCAGCTGGGTTTAAATACCCTGCCAGCGTCTGATGTCATCCGGGAGGCCAGCCGATGTTTCCCGCCACTGTCCCTTTAAATTGAACCCCCTTGCGTGCGTGAGCCTAAGGGGTGGGTACAGAGAGAACAGCTTGGCGGCGTCTCCCTCATGGGGCCGCCGCCACTGAGAAGGCCTACCAAGGCCCGGGGAGAGCCAGAGGATACTGCGGTGTGTGGAGAGGCCCGCGGTAGGTAAGAACCCAGTCACGGAACCCGTGACCGGGATCACAACAGTAGAAGTCTGTATAATGTTTTTTTCATGTCCGTTTTGTTTTCGGATTGGGCGTGGGCCATTTCGGTCCACCCTCTGATTGGAATTTATTTTTTGGCAAAATTTTGTTTGCTAAAAAAAAAACCCACCCCAAAATCCACCCCAACCCTTCCAATTTCATTAAATATAAAGCCCCCCACCCTCTTTGCCCTTACCATGTGACAGGGGCTGCTGATGCCATTGGACAGACCCTGTCCTCTGCCCCATGGATGACCATCACCATTTTGATTACTGGCAGCCGATGGCCTGGGAGCAGGAAATTGCTCCCAGGCCCCCCACTGGACCACCAGGGACTATGGGTGAGTATTGGGGGAATTGAGAGGGTGGGGGGCTTTATATTTAGTGAAATTGGAAGGGTTGGGAGGTTTTTAGGAAAAGCACACAAAATGTCTTGGGTTTTCCTATCATTGTTTTTTTTTTTTTTGCTTCCTAAAATGCAACGAAATAGGAAATATTGTCTTTATTTCCTATTTCATTGCAAATGACTGCATTTCTAATAGGGAGTGAAGTGCCCACCAGGCACTGCCTAATAAATTAAAGTAATTAAAGAGAATTGTGAAAGAGGATCAAACCTGGGACTAAGTTTTGATAAATGATTAGGACTATATATTCTAACTATTTCCAGTGGGGAGACCTGAGAATTAAATTTGGGATTTAAAGAATTGAACTAATTTCAATCTAAAGGAATATTTGAGTTGAAGGAACTGGAGTACAAAATAATTCAGGGTAAATACAGAGCTTCCATCAGAAGTAGAGACTTTGCTAAAGGAGTGGAGTCACAAGTTTATTATGTCTTCCTGCTGTCTTATTATTTACTTACCTGAATTATGAAATGAAATGAAGTATAAAATGCATTCAGTCAGCTAAGTTGGAAACCACCATTCTCATGTGTTTATTAGATGCAGAGACTGTGCTAATTATTAGTGCTGGAACAAAGGACAGATAAGGGCTGTGCTTGCAAAACAGCAGGGTATAAGAACTATTGTTTGCCCCCACAATTGGAATCCTGGGACTCAGAAATAGGGATGTGCAATCCTGGGTCGGAAGACCCAAAAAAACAATTGGAATTCTTCTGAAATTTCTGAAAAATGTGTTTTTCGGGTTAGCGCACGCTAACTCCCATTAGTGCCTGCTAACTTTAAAATGTTAGCGTGTACTAACGGGAGTTAGTGCACAGTAATGGGAGTTAGCGTGCACTAACCTGAAAATCGGTTGTCCCCGAAAAAAAAAAAGCCCGAACTGCAGGAAAACGAAATTTCTCATGGCGGGCTGAATCCAAAGCCCGAAACGAATATTGTACCCGATGAACATCTCTACTCAGAACTTAAAGGAGAGAATGAGAGACAATGAAAGATTGGCTTGCAGAAAGAGTCCATCTCTTATTTCCTTTTTTTTTATGTGCCTCTGGGTGTCAGGGAAAGGATCCATCCCGCCCTGGGCTTACATAATTAATGAGTTTTTAAGTGTGTATGAAAAAAAAAATCCATGTCTAAAAGTATCACAATCCTTATTAACATTTTCTTCACTTAGTTCTATCTAACAGAGTGTAACCTGAAACAATTGGCACCCCAGATGGGACAATCAAGAAATCAATCAGTACTTTTACCTGTGCTGTAAAGGGATGGGAAAGGGCATAGCTAGTTGGCAAAGCACAGAGATTTAATTCTGAAATCCCTGTGCCTGAGTGATTTATGGCAAGATTTGCAGCTTTGGCAAAGTAGGTGCAAAGTCAGTAAATAGTCTCCTTTTGAGAATGTGCTTGCAGACCTCCTAGATGCTCATTTGCATCCAATTTACAACTATTCAACTTTCCCCCCCCCCCCCCCCCCCCACAGTTCCTATTTCAACTTTGAATAATTTTTGTTACAGTCAGTTCAAATACTTATTCACTTCAACTTTCTTCCCAGCCTCAAAATGGTTGAAGCAACCCTGATGTGAATGTATAACAGGTAACTGTGATGATTATTTGATTAATTACAATTGGTGTTTCTATGTGACTGTTTATGTATTATGTAGGCAAGTGAGATTCAGAGGAATAGGATGTCAATGTAAAATGCAAAGGCAACAGTGAATTGAGCATATAGTGGGAATAAAGAGGAAGGAGTCTGATTAAATTGTGATTTAATGTATTTTACAGGTAGTGATACTCATCTTCAGTTCGTTATGGGAAATACCCAAAGGAGAGATTATGATACCTCAGACCACCCTTCGGTTTCAAACCCAGACTGGATGTCTTCAATCCCAAGTGAAACATCTCTCACTGATCTCTCCATTCCTGGCACCAGCAATTCTTTGGCTTTTTATGGTGGAAACGCCTATCAGTGCCAGAGCTGGTTTCTCGCGGCACAATATGAAGCTGGGATACGATTTGTTGATATACATTTGGGACATTTTCGCGACAAGCTGCTTTTGTATTTTCGTCATTATTTTCAAAATACATTGTTTGATACTATTTTGAAAGAAACTGCTCATTTCTTAAGATGGCATTTACAGGAAACCATAATTATGCGTATCACACTAGAATGTGGCGATTCCAGTAACAAAGAAAAATTCCATGAAGCAGTAGCCAATTGTATCAAAGATACTGGATCATATTGGTTCTGGACTCAATCTACCATCCCCAAACTTGGTCAAGTAAGAGGAAAGATCGTCATACTGCAGGATTATGAGGGTCCTGTAAATGGAATCCCCTTAAGAAACTTAAATGTAGATGAGCATGCTTTTGTAGCAACAGTATTTGATGTACCTTGGAAATGGTCCCGTGTTCTAAGAAATTTAAATGCAGCTCAGAATCGTGCATATGGTGGAATGTTTCTGACCTTTTCCGCAGGTTCTAGTATGGGAGCTTATCCCTATACAGTGGCAAAACAAATAAACGAAACCCTGTTCTGTTTACTGAATAGCAAGAGAAATCAAAAGACCAGATGGGGAATTATAGCCATGCATTTCCCAGGTTCTCAGATAGTCCAGTTGATTATAAAAAGCAACCATGCTGTCTGATTTTCACAAGATTTTACATGTTTAAAACTGTACTTTAGGTATGTAAGTTGGCTTTTGAAATTGCTACAATATATGCTTCTGAATTATCAATGTTTTTACCACATTAAGTGCACTTAACATGGGTAAATGGCTTTTAAAAATTGCTACAATGGTGTGTTACATTTACATGTGCAAATCCTTTAAAAAATCACCTGATTAGATTTTAGAACTCAGTCAAAATAGTTATTTTCAGTAATGATTTGTAGCATAGAATTTCTGAAAAAAATCATTCAACTGGAGTCCTAGGAATACATCAAGAATATGTAGTAAAGATGTGAATCAGAACCGGAATCGGTTTGGATTCCGGTTCACATGTGATTTTTTTTTTTCATTGGGCCTGATCGCAGTTTTGTTTATCGGCTGCGCCCGAGCCGATAAACAAAAACCCCATCCCTACCCTTTAAAACTAATACCTTAGCTTCCCCACCCTCCCGACCCCCCCAAAAACTTTTTACAGGTACCTGGTGGTCCAGTGGAGGTCCCTGGAGCGATCTCCTGCTCCCGGGCCGTCAGCTGCCACTAATCAAAATGGCGCCGATGGCCCTTTGCCCTTACCATGTGACAGGGTATCCGTGCCATTGGCCGGACCCTGTCACATGGAGCACTGGATGGCCCGTGCCATCTTGTGCTCCTACCATGTGACAGGGACTGACCAATGGCACCGGTAGCCCCTGTGACATAGTAAGGGCAAAGGCTATCGGTGCCATTTTGATTACTGGCAGCCGATGGCCCGAGTGCAAGAGATAAGTCCCGGACCCCCGCTGGACCACCAGGGGCTTTTGTCAAGTCTTGGGGGACCCTCCTGACCCCCACAAGACTTGCCAAAAGTCCAGCTTTCAAAAAGGAGATAGAGCAGCTATTAAACTAGAACAAGGGGGAACGCCGACAGTCACTCAGCAATGCATGGTTCGGAGAAATGTATCCTTCAAAAATTCTAATGAAACAGGAGAGTTAGGGCATCCCAACAGAGAGGTTCCAGTAATAGCAAAAGTAGTACATGTGCCTATATGTAAAAAAATCACCAAAGCTAATGATTTCCAAATTATCCCTAGCAACTTAAAAGCAGGTTGTGTTAATACAAACAGAAAACACACTTTGAAATGTCTGTATGCCAATGCCAGAAGTCTAAGAAGTAAGATGGGAGATTTAGAGTGTATAGCAGCAAATGATGAGATTGACATAATTGGCATCACAGAGACTTGGTGAAAGGAAGATAACCAATGGGACAGTGCTATATCAGGGTACAAATCATATCGCAATGATAGGGAGGATCAACTTGGTTGGGGTGTGGCACTTTATGTCCGTGATGGTATAGAGTCCAACAGGATAAAGATCATACAAGAGACTAAATGCTCAGTAGAATCTATATGGGTAGAAATCCCATGTGTGTTGGGTAAGAGTATAGTGATAGGAGTATACTACTGTCCACCTGCACAAAATGGTCAGACAGATGATGAAATGCTAAGAGAAATCAGGGAAGCTAACCAATTTGGCAGTGCCATAATATTGGGAGATTTCAATTACCCCAATATTGACTGGGTAAATGTAAAATCAGGACTGCTAGAGACATAAAGTTCCTGGAGTGTAATAAATGACTGCTTCATGTAGCAATTGGTTCAAGAACCCCCGGGAGGAGCCCGTAGGGACCCGACCACTGGGACTTAGGTGGACCTCGAGAGGTCAGAGTAACGGTGCAAAGGCCAACTGGAGTTTCGCCCTGGAAGCCAGCGGTCCCCCCAGGAGAAGCCCATAGGGACCCGGGCCAATGGGACTTAGGTGGGCCCTTGGAGACGGTAACCTTGAAGGAGTCCTAGGTCGAGTGCCAGAGGATTAATGCTCACCAGTCCGAGGTCGTGTACCAGAGAGTCACTGCTTGCCGATCCGAAGTCAGGAACCAGAGAATCACCACTTGCCAATCTGAAGTCAGGAACCAGAGAATCACCGTAAGCCAATCCGAAGTCAGGAACTAGGAACACCAAGACGAAACAGGAACCAGAGTCCAAGCGTAGGGAACTCACCGAAGCAAGCAAACTAGACAGTGTTGAAGGACGTTGCCAAGTCGAGAAATGGTCAGAGGAAGTCTCCTTATATACTTCCTCTGGCCCTAGAGATAAGAACCAGCGGCAGGCAATTAAAGGGGTGAGGTCCCTTTAACTCTGGAAAAGGGGCGAGGCCTCGCATCCACGCATGGCGGAGGAGAGCAGCAGCGGCGGCGCGGGAGGAGCAGGGACGGCTCTGATCACGGCTCTGATCACGGCGGCCAGCCCGAGGGCCTGCGCCGCCATGCGGGGGTGCAGAGCTCAGGGCAGGGCAGATGGTCCCGATGCTGCCCTGGTCGTTGGAGGAGGTAGGGGGCCGCGCCCACGGACGGCCGTGGGCGCGGAACACAACATGCAGCTCTAACACTAAACTTTCAAAAGGGAAACTTTGATAAAATGAGGGAAAATAGAAAAAAACTGAAAGGTGCAGCTGCAAAGGTTAAAAGTGTTCAACCGGCATGGACATTGTTTAAAAATACAATCCTAGAGGCAAAGTCCATATGTATTCCACACATTAAGGGGTAGATTTTCAAACTATGCGAATAGGCCTACTTTTGCTGGCGCATCAGGCGCAAGCAAAAGTACGCTTGATTTTAGTAGATACGCGCGGAGCCGCGCGTATCCACTAAAATCCTGGATCGGCGCGCGCAAGGCTATCAATTCTGTATAGCTGGCGCGCGCCGAGCCGCGCAGCCTACCCCCATTCCCTCCAAGGCCGCTCCGAAATCGGAGCGGCCTCGGAGGGAACTTCCTTTTGCCCTCCCCTCATCTTCCCCTCCCTTCCCCTACCTAACCCACCCACCCGGCCCTGTCTAAGCCCCCCCCTTACCTTTGTCGGGGGATTTACGCCTCCCAGAGGGAGGCGTAAATCCCCGCGTGTCAGCGGGCCTCCTGCGCGCCGGGACGCGACCTGGGGGCGGGTCCGGAGGGCGCGGCCACGCCCCCGGACCGCCCCGGGCCGTAACCACGCCTCCGGGCCCGCCCCCGAAACGCTCCCGGCACGCCCCCTAAACGACGCACGGTTCAGGCCCGCCCCCGACACGCCCCCGACACGCCCCCCTCGGAGAACCCCGGGACTTACGCGAGTCCCGGGGCTCTGCGCGCGCCGGTAGGCCTATGTAAAATAGGCTTACCGGCGCGCAGGGCCCTGCTCGCCTAAATCCGCCCGGTTTTGGGCGGATTTAGGCGAGCAGGGCTCTGAAAATCCGCCCCTAAGAAAGGTGTAAGGAAGGCAAAACGATTACCATCATGGTTAAAAGGTGAGGTGAAGGAGGCTATTTTAGCCAAAAAAAAATCCTTCAAAAATTGGAAGAAGGATCCATCTGAAGAAAATAGGATAAAACATAAGTATTGCCAAGTTAAATGTAAAACATTGATAAGACAGGCGAAGAGAGAATTTGAAATGAAGTTGGCCACAGAGGCAAAAAACTCATAAAAAAACTTTTTTTAATTTATTGAAGCAAGAAACCTGTGAGGGAGTTGGTTGAACCATTAGATGACCGAGGGGTTAAAGGGGCTTTTAGGGAAGATAAGGCCATTGCAGACTAAATGAATTCTTTGCTTCCGTGTTTACTAATGAGGATGTTGGGGAGATATCAGTTCCTGAGATGGTTTTCAGGGGTGATGAGTCAGACGAACTGAACGAAATAACTGTGAACCTGGAAGATATAGTAGGCCAGATTGACAAACTAAAGAGTGGCAAATCACCTGGACCGGATGGTATGCATCCTAGGATACTGAAGGAACTAAAAAATGAAATTTCTGATCTATTAGTTAAAATTTGTAACCTATCATTAAAATCAACCATTGTACCTGAAGACTGGAGGGTGACCAATATAATCCCAATATTTAAAAAAGGCACCAGGGGCGATCCGGGTAACTATAAACCAGTGAGCCTGACTTCAGGCTGGGAAAAATAGTGGAAACTATTCTCAAGTTCAAAATTGTAGAGCATATAGAAAGCATATAGACTGATAATGAAACACAGTCAACATGGATTTACCCAAGGGAAGTCTTGCCTAACAAATCTGCTTCATTTTTTTGAAGGCGTTAATAAACATGTGAATAAAGGTGAACCAGTAGATGTAGTGTATTTGGATTTTTAGAAGATGTTTGACAAAGACCCTCATGAGAGGGTTCTAAGAAAACTAAAAAGTCATGGGATAGGAGGCAATTTCCTTTCGTGGATTGCAAACTGGTTAAAAGACAGGAAACAGAGAGTAGGATTAAATGGTCAATTTTATCAGTGGAAAAGGGTAAACAGTGGAATGCCTCAGGGATCTGTACTTGGACAAGTGCTTTTCAATATATATACAAATGATATAGAAAGCAATATGACGAGTGAGGTTATCAAATTTGCGGATGATACAAAATTATTCAGAGTAGTTAAATCACAAGCTGATTGTGATACATTACAGGAGGACCTTGCAAGACTGGAAGATTGGGCATCCAAATGGCAGATGAAATTTAATTTGGACAAGTGCAAGGTGTTGCATATAGGGAAAAATAACCCTTGCTGTAGTTACACGATGTTAGGTTCCATATTAGGAACTACCACCCAGGAAAAAGATCTAGGCATCATAGTGGATAATACTTTAAAATCATCGGCTCAGAGTGTCGCAGCAGTCAAAAAAGCAAACAGAATGTTAGGAATTATTAGGAAGGGAATTAGGAAGGGAATAGTTAATAAAACGGTGCATGGTGAAAATGCACCTTGAATACTGTGTACAATTCTGGTCGCCGCACCTCAAAAAACATATAGTTGTGATGGAGAAGGTACAGAGAAGGGCAACCAAAATGATAAAGGGGATGGAACAGCTCTCCTATAAGGAAAGGCTGAAGAGGTTGGGGCTGTTCAGCTTGGAGAAGGGGCGGCTGAGGGGGGATATGATAGAGGTCTTTAAGATCATGAGAGGTCTTGAACGAGTAGATGAGAATCAGTTATTTACACTTTCGAATAATAGAAGGACTAGGGGGCATTCCATGAATTTAGCAAGTAACACATTTAAGACTAATCGGAGAAAATTCTTTTTCACTCAACGCACAATAAAGCTCTGGAATTTGTTGCCAGAGGATGTGGTTAGTGCAGTTAGTGTAGTTGGGTTTAAAAAAGGTTTGGATAAGTTCTTGTAGAAGTCCATTAACGGCTATTAATCAAGTTTACTTAGGGAATAGCCACTGCTATTAATTGCATCAGTAGCATGGGATCTTCTTAGTGTTTGGGTAATTGCCAGGTTCATGTGGCCTGGTTTGGCCTCTGTTGGAAACAGGATGCTGGGCTTGATGGACCCTTGGTCTGACCCAGCATGGCAATTTCTTATGTTCTTATGGAGTTTTTTGGTCTATAAAACGAGACCAGATGTTTATATGCAGAAACCAATTTTATGGATAAACAAACTGTTCCTCACAATAAGAATCATAAAGGTCAGCTAAATTGGGGGCCAAGGATGATCCTATAGCATTGCCATTCTCTGGGAGATAATCTCACTGCTGAAACATGAAAAATTTGTTATACAGAACAAGGTGTACCGACTCTAAAATAAACTGAGATGGTATACGTTGTGAAAGGGTCCTTTTCTGTAACACTTCCACTATGGTGTCATATGGCATTGATGGTGGTAGATTGGAATACAAATATTCTATGTCTAAAGATACCAATAAAATTCCTTGACAAGAACCTGTAAATAACTTTATTTTCTTAATTCTGTCAAGAATCTTAATATAAGACCAAATGGATGGTACCTCTGATTTTAAAAACTGGTCTATAATTAGTGACAGTGGTTCAATCAGGGAACTATTACCAGAATATAGCCGGCTAAGTTAAGGGCATTCTGGGGGAAGTAGCTGGGAGGAGTTTAGTTAGGGGGTCATTTATTGCGTGCAATAAGCCTGTATCGCATGCAAAAAGGCCCTTTTGGGTTTTTTTTTAATGTGTCCTTTCTCACCCCTCTCCCAAAATATGATAATAAAACCACACGAAATTCATAGGTTTTCTTATTGTTTCGTCGCCCCCCCCCCCCCCCCAAAACACAACCAAATAGAAAATATCATCTCTATTTCCTATTTCGTTGCAAACCAATGCACATCCCTATTACGCCGCATGATTTAACTATCACGAACAGTTTTGGATTACAAATTAAACACAGTTATGCCCAATGGTCTTAATGAGGAATTGGATTGGTCATCATTAATGAGTGGGTAAAACATCTCCTTCTAATGGTTGCTTTTGAATTCAAAGGTGCAGTATAAGTGTCAG
This sequence comes from Rhinatrema bivittatum, assembly GCF_901001135.1. Lineage (NCBI taxonomy): Eukaryota > Metazoa > Chordata > Amphibia > Gymnophiona > Rhinatrematidae > Rhinatrema > Rhinatrema bivittatum. The sequence continues at coordinate 269,083,951 of NC_042620.1, read as the reverse complement.
TTGGATTAAGATTTGGTTAGTACCCGTCTATTCTAAGCAAGTTAAATGGAAGGAAGTAAGAGATTGCGTTTCCCCTAATGAAGGAAACAAAGATTTTGAAACATGGCTGTGTCGGGAGGTCCTTCACGTGGGATGAAAGATCATTCAAGCTAAGCACGGGAAGATTTTCTAACATGTTTAAGATTGAGTAAGTGATTGAAAGTTCAAAGAAGTGAAAAGAATTGATTTCTGCACAAGAATACATCACCTTATATATATATATAAACAAAAGTAAAAAAGTATTCAAGTTGTCACTAGTGGGATTTTCTGGCTTTTTATAAGAGAGAGAGGTGGTATATTAATGATTATGTAAACAACTAGAGATGTGAATCGTGTGATCGATCGTCTTAACGATCGATTTCGGCTGGGAGGGGGAGGGAATCGGATCGTCGCAGTTTGGGTTTTTTAAATATCGTGTAAATCGTGTAAATCATGTAAATCGAAAACCGGCACACTAAAACATCCCTAAAACCCACCCCGACCCTTTAAAATAAATCCCCCACCCTCCCGAACCCCCCCAAAATGCCTTAAATTACCTGGGGTCCAGTGGGGGGAGGGGAAGGGGGAGGGCGGGAAAACCGGCACACTAAAACAACCCTAAACCCCACCCCGACCCTTTAAAATAAATCCCCCACCCTCCCGAACCCCCCCAAAATGCCTTAAATTACCTGGGATCCAGAGGAAGGGTCCCGGTGTGATCTTTTACTCTCGGACCACCGTGCGTTGTAGAAATGGTGCCGGCGCCATTTTGCGCAAAATGGCGCCGGCCGTATGGCAACACGATTCGACTGCAGGAGGTCGTTCCGGACTCCCGCTGGACTTTTGGCAAGTCTTGTGGGGGTCAGGAGGCCCCCCTAAGCTGGCCAAAAGTCCCTGGGGGTCCAGCGGGGGTCCGGAATGACCTCCTGCAGTCGAATCGTTTTTCCATACGGAAAAACGATTCGCGGTAGGAGATCGTTCCGGACCCCTGCTGGACTTTTGGCAAGTCTTGTGGGGGTCAGGAGGCCCCACCAAGCTGGCCAAAAGTCCCTGGGGGTCCTGCGGGGGTCCGGGAGTGATCTCCTACGCTCCTGACGTTGGGGGACAAAAAAACAAAATGGCGCCGGCGCTACCTTTGACCTGTCATATGACAGGTCAAAGGTAGCGCCGGCGCCATTTCTACAATGCACGGAGGTCCGAGAGTAAAAGATCACACCGGGACCCTTCCTCTGGACCCCAGGTAATTTAATTTATCATATTTTGGGGGGGTTCGGGAGGGTGGGGGATTTATTTTAAAGGGTCGGGGTGGGTTTTAGGGTTGTTTTAGTGTGCCGGTTTTCCCGCCCTCCCCCTTCCCCTCCCCCTTCCCCTCCCCTTCCCCCGATTTACGATTTTTTGACGATAAATCGGGGGAATTGTTATTGTATAGCGGCTCTAACGATTTTTGACGATTTAAAATATATCGGACGATATTTTAAATCGTCAAAAAACGATTCACATCCCTAAAAACAACCAGATGAGTAGGTTAAGGGGTCAAAATATGAAACTACCCACATTCCCTCTCTATAATTTTTGAAAAATTTTTCAAAAACATTTTTTTTGATTGTTAGACTGTTTTTTGCACAGAAGGTTTACATCCCGGTATGTTAAGAAATATCAGGGGCTTGGCATGAATACAGTTGGTACATCTTCATGCAGTCAGGAATTCATGACTGCTTCCAGGAAGGACACATCACCAGTGGCTGGTTTCTAGGTAGGAATACACCCATGACAACCACCACACACCTACTCACCCCTTTTTATTGTCTCCCTGACAGCAGAGACCCTGGAGGACTACTCTGACCTTCTCTGGATAACTGTCTCGCTGCCCAACCCTAGTATATGTAAACTCTGCTCTTATCTGCTTTCCCTGGGATAAGCAGCATGGAATCTATCTACCCTTTAGTATCCTGCCAGGTATTTGTGACCTGGATTGGCCACTGTTAGAAACAGGATACAGGGCTTGATTTGCCCAGTATGACAAATTTAATCTAATTAATTAATCTATTTATTTATTTGTTTGTTTGTTTCGCAGTTCCTTTAAACAGATAAAACAGAAGACAAATCTGATCAAAGCGATGTACATTATAATATAAAACAAAGTAAAACTTAAAAATAGAACACAACTGTATACAACAATAAATATCTCATGGCTGCAACCCCCAGCAAAAACTAGCACCCACCCCAAAGCCTGGTTATTAAAATAACCAGGCTTTGACTTTGTTTCTAAAAGCCAGATAGATTTTTTGAAGTCTCACTTCCTGAGGGATAAGCAGATAAGCATGCACAAGGGTAAAAAACGTGTTTCATTTTCTGGTTTGTTTTGGGAATTTTTTTCCACATGAATTTCGAGTCATTTAATGTTTGCTTTGCTTTTTTTACTTATTGATTAATTGATTGATTTAAAATAAACAAAACAAAGATTAAAAAATCAAACAAAAAAAGGAAAAGGAGCATCCCAAGGCATCCAGACCCTACCACCCATCCCTCCCACCCAGAAGAAAGCTGGGCCCAGGATCCTCTCCAGTCCCTACTTACTTGGTCCAGTGGGGATCCTCTGGTGAGGCTTAGGCCGTAGTAGATCTCCATGACCTCACACTGGGCTCTATGGAACGCCAAGACTTGGAGGCCTGGTCCGGACACCTTGGCTTAGGCCTGTCGCCAGGGCCTAAACTGGATATCAGGGCTTGGTTCAAGCAAGGCCCAATGCCAGGTCCCAATGCATGGGCCTTGGCCTAAGCCAGTGAACAGCCCAGGACCAATGCTGCAGCCCAGTCCATAGACCAAGTTTCGATACCAGGACCTCAGTCATACTCAGGCCTGACACTGGTGCTCAGCCCAGAAGCTAGGTCTCGACACCTGGGCCTCGGCCCAGGGTCAGGTCCAAGCTTAGAGATCAGGCCTTGGAGCTCATCTTGATATGCATTTTTTCTTATTATTTGTTCTTTAACTGACACTGTCTGCTAGAGGCGCGCTGGAGTTATTTAACTCCATCGCATTCTTCCCAGTGGAAGGTGCCATCTTGATGCATGGCAACGTAATTCAACTGTCCACTGGGAAGGATGTGCCCAGCAGAGTGCGACCCCAACAGACTGCTCACTAACAACTGTTAGTGCACAGTAATTTCCATTAGTGTATACTGCGCATTAATGCGCACAAATTTAGATGCTCGTGTGCTAGATATGCACTCAACTAGGCGCAAATCTGGACACTCGTGCGCCCAGAAAGCCACCTAACTAATTATAAATCTTTGCCATTTGGGGTGCTGTTATAGGCACTCTGCTGGCCACCTATTTGGCAGCTCGAGTGCGGCGGATACAGGCACTCAGTCAGATACAAATCTGGATGAGCGGGGACTCAGAAAGACACTTAGGTAATTACCCATCTGGACACTCACGAACATGTATGCATGTTCAGTAAAAAAAATGACCCTGCAATGTATTTTTAATTTTTTATTCTTTTGAATAACTCTGTATTACTGCACACTAGTAACAACTGGTAGTGTGCAGTAATCCCCGTTCATACCATGCAATAATTCCCATTAGTGCACAGGACCTCTGCATTATGGTGTACTAACAACTGTTAGCATACAGATATTCCTGTCACTGTGCAGTAACTCCCAGTGCCTGATAACACCAAGAGGTCAAATTCCTAGCGCATATTTTGAATTTGCCAATCCCTGTGCATTTTAGAAAGTGGGGTCCTGGTATTTTGGAATATATATGTGCACACCACACACATGCTTTTAATTTTTCAATCCTGCTTCATTTCTTTATGAGAGATACATGGTAATTGGCAATTTTTGAATTGGCCAATTATATTGTTTATTTCCCCTCCTACTCTTATTCAATAGCTATATAATAAGGGATTCTCTGCTTGTGTGCTGCTTTGTATTGTGGGGTTTGAGAAAAAAACAGCAGCTATTCATTCAATTCATTTGATTTTCTAGAGCAGAAAAATTATATTTATATCAATCAATCAGTGTTAGTTGCAGCTGATGATTGATTTACTATAGCAGTCTTGAGGTGTAGCTAGCTAGCTTGCTAATAGGCCTTAGTAGCCAGTCACTGAAGCAGTAGCCTAGCCTAGCCACCAGTGACACACCACCAGTGCTTGTAAGGTAGGTGCTTTCTGTGCAATTCAGTAATACTGATGATCTCTCTGATCTGTGATCTCAGTGAGTGAGTGCTGCAGAGACTCAGTGCAAAGTTAATATATTTCAGGTATTAGTGTGCTGGGCTGGAGGTGCTAGTAGTAACCTAGTCAAGTAGCCACTCACTATCTCTATCTAACTTGTTATTATCCTATCCTCTTTCCTGTGGCCTAGGCTCTACAATCTGTCAAGTTGCTACTGATATGAGTAATATCCACATCTGGACCAATAACATCAGTGCCAAATTTTCAAATTTAATAAAACATTTTAAGGGCAGTGAAAGAACTAGAGCGGCAACTCAAGTGCTCTTGTACAGTAACAGGAAGACACATACACATGTCCCATCAGTGAGTGACATCTCCTTTTGACAATATTAGTGTTGCACTTGTTGCTTTGATTGTGTCTGGCTGGCAGGCAAGCCAAGCAGGCAGACAGTACAGCATTGGTCATTCAGTGACTCACTGGTGCTCTCAGTGAGAGCCACCTGTCCACTTTTACTAACTGTGTGTGTGTGTGTGTGTGTGTATGTGTATGTGTGTGTGTGTGTGTGTGTGTGTGTGTGTGCAGCCAACTTGAGTATTGACCTTAGAGCCAGTCTCTGTACTATTGTGCTGTGTGCATGTGACTGAAGTACAGTGGCAGATGGGTGATCTGATCTCAATGAGTGAGTGCTGCTGCTAAACACTTCAGTAATATCTCTGTCAGCTGTGCACTAGACTGGAGTTGATTTAATTTTCAACACTAGTGATAGCACCATTTAATTAATTTATACCTAGCCAATAGCCACACACTAAAACCACTGATTTATATTTCTATAAATTCAAGTGAAGAGCAGAACTCCTTCTGCATTTTTTTCTTTAAAGCTACCTGTGACACACACACTCGTGGCAGACTAGCAGTAGCAGGCAAGGTAGCCACTTTCTCTCTCTGTTGTGTGTGTGTGTGAGTGAGCTGCCTGTATATTGCCCTAGTGTTTCTCTATTTCCAGTGTGTCCACAGTCAGTCTGCCCAGTCGATACAGTCTAAGTAAAAATATAAGATTCAGATTTGCTTGCTAATCATTTGTTGATCTGGTGGTGGGAGTGACACACACATACTGGGGCGGATTTTAAAAGCCCTGCGCGTGTAAATCCTTCCGGATTTACGCGCGCAGGGCACTCGCGCGCCGGCGCACCTATTTTGCATAGGACGCCGGTGCGCGTAAAGCCCCGGGACGCACGTAAGTCCCGGGGCTTCGTAAAAGGGACGGGGAGGGGGCGTGTCCGGGGCGTGTCCGAAAACCGTGGGCATGTCCTGGGGGCGTGCCCGGGGTCAGGGGGCGGTCCGAGGCGGGTCCAGGGGCGTGGCAAGGCTTCGGGGGCGGGCCGGGAGGGCGGTCCCAAGTCCCCAGGCACTGCGGCCTGTGCCGGGGGCTGACGAGGCGGCGCACACAAGTTACGCCTGCTTCAAGCAGGCGTAACTTGTACAACAAAGGTAGGGGGGGATTTAGGTAGGGCTGGGGGGAGGGTTAGATAGGGGAAGGGAGGGGAAGGGTGGGGGGATGCGGAAGGAAAGTTCCCTCTGAGGCCGCGCTGATTTCGGAGCGGCCTCGGAGGGAACGGAGGCAGGCTGCGCGGCTCGGCGCGCACAGGCTGCTGATTTTGCGCAGCCTTGCGTGCGCCGACCCCAGATTTTAAAAGATACGCGTGGCAACGCGTGTATCTTTTAAAATCTGGCTTACTTTTGTTCGCGCCGGTTGCGCGAACAAAGTACGCGCGCGCATATTTTTTTAAGATCTACCCCACTGTGTTTTTGGTAGCTAAGTAAACTAGTAGTATATTTAAAAAATAACTACTAGTAGTAGTCTTTTACTACTGCTATAGCACTGCTGTGCCAGCTATCTTTCTAAGGTGTGTGCTTGCTTGTTATTATCTATCCTATCCTCTGTCCTGTGGCCTGTGCTCTGCAATCTGTCCAGTTGCCACAGGTCTGAGGCAACTGGACCAGTTGCATCAGTGCCAGATTTTCAAATTTTTTTTTTTTTTAAATTATATCTTTATTGTGATTTTCACATATTTTAGTAAGACAAAACTTACAACGGAAAAGAGATATAGCCATTTGTAATTATATACATTTACATGTACAACATCACTATCATGGCTTAATCTTAATATAAGAAATTGAGGAGATAAATTCTAGGAGTAATTTATATAGGTATTTCAATATCTAACAATAATCAGCTGATTTCTATAGAGACTGTTATCTATTTTCTAGATCCCTCTTAGTGTACACTAGGGGATATTACAGAAATCACCCTAGCATTAACAAATGACTTGAGTTGCTCTGGATATAAAAATACAAAACATTCCTCTTTTTGCTTCACTACGCATTTGCTAGGATATCTTAATACAAAAGAAATCCTAAACTCTTAACCTGTGCTCTTAAGATCAAAATTCCCTTCTCCTTTGCTGCGTTGAACGCGCAAGGTCCGGGTAGATTCTCACCCCTGGTCCATAAAAATGGAGTAGCGATGTTTTTAAAGAAATTTTTCATAACATTACAATACCCATGTCACGCACATTTGAAAAGGTAACAGAAGAGTTGCTCTATCACATAATTCCATTGAGGAATCCTCCAGATATCCAGTTAAATTTTCCATAATCTCAGCCTGATTTTGAGTTTGAATATTAATTTTTGTGGGGTTTTCAAGAAATAGTGTTTTATGACACAAGGTAATCCTTGTTCATTAAACTTTAAATTTTCAAGGAAATATTTTTTTAAAATCATATCAATTGTTTGACCCACTACTCTTGGGAAATTTATAAATCTAAGGTTGAGTGTTTGGAATAATTTTCCAGGTACTCAATTCTCCGTGAAGCAATTGTAACGTCTTAACTAACTTTAATTGAATGCTGGAATTGTTTTCAATAACAGCTTCATTTTATTTAATCTAGAATCATTTTTTTCAGTTTTTTCTTCTATTGCTACCATTTTATTATCCAAGTTATCAACATTTGCATTCGTCTCAAATAGAGCTTTACTCAAGCCCGCTAGTAAGTCCCATAATGAGTCCAGAGTTACATTCGCTGGCTTAATTGGTGTTACATACTGGGTAATTTTACCCGTTTTTCCTGCCAGCTTTCCTCCCATCGTCACCAGCTTCCCCTTACTTCCTCCTGTCCCCTGATAACATACCCGCTGTGGGGGCAACAGCTGCTACTCCTCCCACAGCGCCTTCAGGAGATTCTGGTAGGCTGGGGAAGCTCACTCCCGTGCTCCACTCAACCATTGTACCTAAAGCCCCTTCGGCTCTCTGGTCACTGGTTAACGGCGGGGGAGTCAATGGGGGACACCATTATTGGGCATCGAGGATCAGGAGGAGACAGAGTCACATCCCCAGACGGTGACAAAGCTCCCACCTCTACCACCGTAGCGGGGAAAGTCTCCTCAGTTGCAGTCTCAAAAGCAGGAGCATATGCTGTAATCAAACATTGATTCGGAATTGGGGTTGGTTCAGAGGGGTGGACCCGAACCCTCCCCTTTCTTTTCGGAGGCATACTTAACACGATAGTACTTTAAAACGTTTTACTCACTGCCTTCCAGCTTATCTTTCTCCTCCTGACGAGCTGTGTTGGTTTCTAAGTCTTCCCCTCCGTACCTCCGTCCCAATCGGACTAAGCCAGACCAAGTCGGCGCGCCCTTTGTGTGCGCGCGGCTTAGCGGCACGCCGGCGTCGACGGGGCGCCGCTCTGAGGCCGATTTTATGGGCCCTCGTCCCCTTTCTCTGACGTCAGGGGGCTCGGAGGTGGAGCTCTGGGTCCGCAGGAAATGGCAGCGTTCAAACAAAGCAGCAACGCTGCGAGATGGATTCTCTGCTCACCAGATTGGTCTTGAGTCCAGCACAGCCGCCAGATTTTCAAATTTAATCAAACATTTTAAGAGCAGTGAGAGGACTAGAACAGCAGCTAGTGCTCTTGTATTGTATTAGGATCATGGATACACATCACATCGGTGAGTGACATCACATTTTGATGATATTAGTGTTGCACTTGTGGCTTTGACTGTGACTGGCTGGCAGGCAAGCTAAGAAGGCAGACAGTACAGCACTGAGCATTCATTGACTCACTGGTGGTCACAGTGCGTGCCACCTGTCCACTTTTACTAACTCTCAGGCTGATACAGTACAGTGCGCTCCGGTGGAGCGCACTGTTAACCTGCATTTGAACCCGCGTTTTCGACGCGCTAGCTTTACCCCTTATTCAGTAAGGGGGTAAAGTACTTGATAAGGCAACAAAATGAGAATTAGAAGCCAAAATGTCCCAATTTTTTTAATTCTTTATTCTGGAAATAAATATCTTTAAAAAGCCCGACTTGGGCCGAGTTTTGCCCTCTCAGAATGGGGCTGCGTCAGGGGCTACAACACGGGCTACAACACACAAACAAGTATATAAACAATTAAATAAAATAAATCATAAACACACATAAACATCAGACATATAAAATGGTAACATATAAATTTGAAACATAAAAATAGATGTATGCAATGTATATCTAGAAAACAGCTGTGCAAATATGTAAGGACATTACCTCTGCTTCATATAATAGGAATTCTCAATTGATTTCATACAGTATATTGAGAAGTATCACTGGAAGTGTAAAAAATACACAATGAAAAATAGTTTAATTTTAAAGAAATATAGTGAGATAACAAAAATATATGAAAAATGTGAGTTGAATAAGGTAACAAATACCTCTGGATAAAGGTTCCAATAAGTATGGTGCTGTAGTGAATATTGTTGAGTTTGATTACCATACATTAATGGACAATTCAACAGCACACAATATCTGAAACGTGATTGAAATGATAATTTAAAAAAATGCAACAAGAGCAATGTCTCTGCTGGATAGTGGTAAATGTACTAACTAAAAACTACAGTGAATGTATTTAAGTCACATAAAAATATATACTAGCAACTAAAACCTCCGGAGATGAAATTAATAACAAGATTAGATCTCATAATTCCAACATATAAAACTTTGCTATCGCCGAAATTTAAACTTCAATGTAACTCCTTATAACACGAACACAATTGGCGGCGTATCTGTTAACAAAGAAGACCTCCGGAATTAAATATTTACATCATCTTTAAAGTCAAAATAAAATACTATTCACTCTTTCAATATACAAGCTAGTGGAACCATGTAAGCAAATAAAAAAACACAGATATCATGCTTTTTTTCAAAAAACTCAGATCCCACATTATTTTATAACTCAAGAATTGTACACAGTATTCAAGGTGCGGTCTCTCCATGGAGCGATACAGAGGCATTATGACATTTTTCGTTTTATTCACCATTCCCTTTCTAATAATTCCCAACATTCTGTTTGCTTTTTTGACTGCTGCAGCACACTGAACTGACGATTTCAATGGGTTATCCACTATGACACCTAAATCTCTTTCTTGGGTTGTAGCACCTAATATGGAACCCAACATTGTGTAATTATAGCAAGGGTTATTTTTCCCTATATGCATCACCTTGCACTTATCCACATTAAATTTCATCTGCCATTTGGATGCCCAATTTTCCAGTCTCACAAGGTCTTCCTGCAATTTATCACAATCTGCTTGTGATTTAACTACTCTGAACAATTTTGTGTCATCTGCAAATTTGATTATCTCACTCGTCGTATTTCTTTCAAGATCATTTATAAATATATTGAAAAGTAAGGGTCCCAATACAGATCCCTGAGGCACTCCACTGCCCACTCCCTTCCACTGAGAAAATTGTCCATTTAATCCTACTCTCTGTTTCCTGTCTTTTAGCCAGTTTGCAATCCACGAAAGGACATTGCCACCTATCCCATGACTTTTTACTTTTCCTAGAAGCCTCTCATGAGGAACTTTGTCAAACGCCTTCTGAAAATCCAAGAATACTATATCTACCAGTTCACCTTTATCTACATGTTTATTAACTCCTTCAAAAAGTGAAGCAGATTTGTGAGGCAAGACTTGCCCTGGGTAAAGCCATGCTGACTTGGTTCCATTAAACCATGTCTTTCTATATGTTCTGTGATTTTGATGTTTAGAACACTTTCCACTATTTTTCCTGGCCCTGAAGTCAGGCTAACTGGTCTGTAGTTTCACTGATCGCCCCTGGAGCCCTTTTTAAATATTGGGGTTACATTTGCTATCTTCCAGTCTTCAGGTACAATGGATGATTTTAATGATAAGTTACAAATTTTTACTAATAGGTCTGAAATTTCATTTTTTAGTTCCTTCGGAACTCTGGGGTGTATACCATCAAGTCCAGTGATTTACTGCTCTTCAGTTTGTCAATCAGGTCTCCCACATCTTCTAGGTCCACTGTGATTTGGTTCAGTCCATCTGAATCATTACCCATGAAAACCTTCTCCGATACGGGTACCTCCCAACATCCTCTTCAGTAAACACCGAAGCAAAGAAATCATTTAATCTTTCCATGATGGCCTTATCTTCTCTAAGTGCCCCTTTAACCCCTCAATCATCTAACAGTCCAACTGGCTCACTCACAGGCTTTCTGCTTCAGATATATTTTTAAAAGTTTTTACTGTGAGTTTTTGCTTCTATGGCCAACATTTTTTCAAATTCTTTCTTAGCCTGTCTTATCAATGTCTTACATTTAACTTGCCAGTGTTTATGCTTTATCCTATTTTCTTCTGTTGGATCCTTCTTCCAATTTTTGAATGAAGATCTTTTGGCTAAAATAGCTTCTTTCACCTCCCCTTTTAACTATGTTGATAATCGTTTTGCCTTCTTTCCACCTTTCTTAATGTGTGGAATACATCTGGACTGTGCTTCTAGAATTGTATTTTTTAACAATGACCATACCTCTTGCACATTACTTTTGTAGCTGCTCCTTTCAGTTTTTTTCTAACAATTTTTCTCATTTTATCAAAGTTTCCCTTTTGAAAGGCACTTACAATGAGAAATAGCAGAGGCAGACATGATCTGAAGGAAAGGAAATAAGTACGTATGTAAATAAAAAAATTAATTCTGCTAACTTCTTGTATTCAGACAAGAACTCGGATTACACTTCAGAATATGATTCGCTATATAGAGCGGCACACAACCTCTCACAACACTGTCTCATGTGTAGCTGAATAGCCTAGACAAGTATGTACCTGTCGCAAGTCTCCAAGGTCTTCCCCCAGCCCTCCCCACTCGAGGGAGGTTTGTTCTCAACCAATAGGAGAGCACTAGTGCTTCCCTCGATCCAGGCTCAAACCAGCCTAGAGTGGTTGCATTAAGGGGGTCATTTATCAAAGTGCTATATGGGTAACATCAAGCTAAGTTGAGAGAACATTGCACAATCTAATCTTTGGGTGAGTTTCCTCACTCTGAAGTCATCAAATCTTCACAAGAGTGTACTGTTCTGTTCGTCGAGGACGCCTCATAAAGAGGTATAAATACCTACCTAGTATGAGGGCCTTCTACTAGTCTCTCTCTCTCTCCTCTCTCTCTCTTCTTCTTTCTTCTTCTCTCTCTCTCTCTCCTCTCCCTCCCTCTCCCCCCACCCCCCCAGTGGTAGTAGGCTATGTTCTGTCTCCCCCCCCCAGTGGTAGTAAGCTATGCTCTGTCTCCCCTAGCAGCTTAAAATACTGAAAACGCTATTTGCAAGAAAATCTCTGCCCCCCCCCCCCCAGTGGTCGTAGGTAGGAATTACAACAGTTCTGGCATTTACTGTAAAGTGCAAAAAAGTTATCGCAGTTTGTGGTAATACCTATTCAAAGCGCTAAGATAATGCACTGCAATAAACAGCCTGTTACCATCAAACATGCCCCTTTTGCTATCGCATGCGATATTTAGTGCATTTTGAGAAATCCAGGCCTAAGATAGGCTGAGGAGAAAAAAACTTGACGTGATAGAAGAAAACTAACTGCAGTTTTGAAATCAGCGTGCCTATTTAAATCTAAAACAGCTGAAAAATCGAACTCAACAGGAATTATGTTAAAAATTGTTCCCCATCCCATAAGAACTCAGGAATATTTGAAAATTCAAAATCCATTTTTGCAGTTTGCATATAGCTTATGGCAGCAATTTCAGGAAAAATGAAAGCTTCACAAGCAGCAATCTCTGCTGTTTGGAGTAGCCTGCACATCACATAAATTTCTCTTGTAGAGAGAGGGGGAAAAAAAAACCATTAGGTGTGCAAAATATAGTGCCATGCATAATACATCACGTCTTAACAAATTCCTATGAAAAGATGCTGAAAGTAGAAATTCATGTGATGAATGCAAGAAACCCAATTGCACTGGTACAATTTCTGATATTTGTATAAGGGCTGTGACAGTCTCCCCAAATTCCTGTGTATTATAGGGCAGGGCCCCTCTTTGGGAGAATACTCAGGAGCAGTAGTTGAAAGATACTGATGAGGTACAGATGAAAGTGGGACATGCATTGGACCATCAGGACAATCCCTGTTCAAGTGTCCTGGTTTGTGACAGTTAAAACAAATGATTTCCTTTTTTATTTCTATTTAGAGGACCTCCAATTCCTCCATTTGTTCTCCCTTTCCAATCCACTTCTACTTTTGTTCAGAATTTCCTTGATTGTTTCCTAAAATTAGGCAAGGAATTTTTAATTTCCACTAAATCATTTCATGGCCATGGCCCATACACTTGCTGTGCATAATTAGTGTCTGGATTAGCACTGGGTATTATCAGCATATCACTGTTCCTTTTTCTTCACTGGACTTTTAGACCTCAAATCATAAGATTTTTGATGATAATAACAATCTGAATAATCAATGCAGCATTTAAGAAGAGGGGGAGATTGGGCTTCTGGATCATTCTCTTTTAATTGCCCACTGATACTTAACTTTTTTAATATACAATTGAGGCCTTGTATTTCAACTAGAACATGTTCCAATCCCTTAATTGAATCATCAGTATGATGTCCTGAAAACTGATGATAAAACCCAGGGGTCTTATCATCAGTTAACGGAGGTAACAATTCTTCTGTCCGATTGATCTGACAAACTAATTTTTCCTTGTTGTCCATAAGCCTGTATCTCAAATTCAAGTAACTGTTCATCATGCTATATTTCTATTCCCTCATCAAAAGGGTAAGTTGACAATAGGTGCCCCTCCCCTAGTATATGTTCCATGATATCCACTCTATGGAGGAGGGCAACATCTTCTGTCACCTTTCCAAAGTTTTCACTGGATACAGTGAAATACTGGGATATTATTTTAACTGAAATAATTTTATACATAGAACATTCAATTTCTTTCTCATATCTTCTAAGTCTGTTTTCGTTTTCTTCAAAGATTCAATTCCAGCATTAATAGAAATCTGATTTTGTTTTTCAGCTTCCTTCATCCAACATGAAAAAAAAACATTCTCTGTTTTTGATTAATTTTATTTTTCTTTGCTTCTAATTTTTCTTTTTACTGTAACAAATTTTTCCATATTAAAAGTCCCTTCTAGTGGAAATTGTAATTTATAATCATTTTAAGAAAGCCATGCTATTGTTTTCTATACGTTTTATCTAATTGCTGGTGCTTAGTCAAACAATTTTTCTCTGTGCCATGTGGAGAAATCTGTGAAAAATATACTTCCCGTGTTTTAAAATTTAAATCATCAAAGGGGTCATTTTCTGTATCACATACATCCTTACTCATCAACCTCATAAATGAAGCTTGACCGACGTGCCGCAAATGCGCAGTAGAGAGCAGCTCTACTGCGCATGTGCTGGCGAGCACGTCGGTCACAGCAGAGCGTCAGCTGTTTGAAAACATGGCGGTGGCAGCGAGGAGTTGTAGCGGCGGCATCGGCGGGGGCGGTAGAGGCGCGCGCGGCATCGGCGAGGGGCGGTAGAGGCGGCGGCGGAGGGCGGTAGAGCGGCGTGAGCAGTAGTGGCCTCGGCGAGAAGCAGCGAACCTGGTGGTGAGGGAGGAGAGAGTGAGAGTGAGGAGAGGTGGAAGAGGGTGGGAGGGATGGTGAGAGTGAGGGGAGGGATGGTGAGAGTGAGGGGAGGGGTGGGAGAGAGAGGGGAGGGATGGAGGGAGAGGTGGAGAAGGGGGAGGAGGGTGAGATGGGAG
>NC_042620.1:268969166-269069665 GCF_901001135.1 Rhinatrema bivittatum | reverse complement strand
AATAAACGAAACCCTGTTCTGTTTACTGAATAGCAAGAGAAATCAAAAGACCAGATGGGGAATTATAGCCATGCATTTCCCAGGTTCTCAGATAGTCCAGTTGATTATAAAAAGCAACCATGCTGTCTGATTTTCACAAGATTTTACATGTTTAAAACTGTACTTTAGGTATGTAAGTTGGCTTTTGAAAATTGCTACAATATATGCTTCTGAATTATCAATGTTTTACCACATTAAGTGCACTTAACATGGGTAAATGGCTTTTAAAAATTGCTACAATGGTGTGTTACATTTACATGTGCAAATCCTTTAAAAAATCACCTGATTAGATTTTAGAACTCAGTCAAAATAGTTATTTTCAGTAATGATTTGTAGCATAGAATTTCTGAAAAAAATCATTCAACTGGAGTCCTAGGAATACATCAAGAATATGTAGTAAAGATGTGAATCAGAACCGGAATCGGTTTGGATTCCGGTTCACATGTGATTTTTTTTTTTTCATTGGCCTGATCGCAGTTTTGTTTATCGGCTGCGCCCGAGCCGATAAACAAAAACCCCATCCCTACCCTTTAAAACTAATACCTTAGCTTCCCCACCCCCCGACCCCCCCAAAAACTTTTTACAGGTACCTGGTGGTCCAGTGGAGGTCCCTGGAGCGATCTCCTGCTCCCGGGCCGTCAGCTGCCACTAATCAAAAATGGCGCCGATGGCCCTTTGCCCTTACCATGTGACAGGGTATCCGTGCCATTGGCCGGACCCTGTCACATGGAGCACTGGATGGTCCGTGCCATCTTGTGCTCCTACCATGTGACAGGGACTGACCAATGGCACCGGTAGCCCCTGTGACATAGTAAGGGCAAAGGCTATCGGTGCCATTTTGATTACTGGCAGCCGATGGCCCGAGTGCAAGAGATAAGTCCCGGACCCCCGCTGGACCACCAGGGGCTTTTGTCAAGTCTTGGGGGACCCTCCTGACCCCCACAAGACTTGCCAAAAGTCCAGCTTTCAAAAGGAGATAGAGCAGCTATTAAACTAGAACAAGGGGGAACGCTGACAGTCACTCAGCAATGCATGGTTCGGAGAAATGTATCCTTCAAAGATTCTAATGAACAGGAGAGTTAGGGCATCCCAACAGAGAGGTTCCAGTAATAGCAAAAGTAGTACATGTGCCTATATGTAAAAAAATCACCAAAGCTAATGATTTCCAATTATCCCTAGCAACTTAAAAGCAGGTTGTGTAATACAAACAGAAACACACTTTGAAATGTCTGTATGCCAATGCCAGAAGTCTAAGAAGTAAGATGGGAGATTTAGAGTGTATAGCAGCAAATGATGAGATTGACATAATTGGCATCACAGAGACTTGGTGAAAGGAAGATAACCAATGGGACAGTGCTATATCAGGGTACAAATCATATCGCAATGATAGGGAGGATCAACTTGGTTGGGGTGTGGCACTTTATGTCCGTGATGGTATAGAGTCCAACAGGATAAGATCATACAAGAGACTAAATGCTCAGTAGAATCTATATGGGTAGAAATCCCATGTGTGTTGGGTAAGAGTAGTGATAGGAGTATACTACTGTCCACCTGCACAAAATGGTCAGACAGATGATGAAATGCTAAGAGAAATCAGGGAAGCTAACCAATTTGGCAGTGCCATAATATTGGGAGATTTCAATTACCCCAATATTGACTGGGTAAATGTAAAATCAGGACTGCTAGAGACATAAAGTTCCTGGAGTGTAATAAATGACTGCTTCATGTAGCAATTGGTTCAAGAACCCCGAGGAGCCCGTAGGGACCCGACCACTGGGACTTAGGTGGACCTCGAGAGGTCAGAGTAACGGTGCAAAGGCCAACTGGAGTTTCGCCCTGGAAGCCAGCGGTCCCCCCAGGAGAAGCCCATAGGGACCCGGGCCAATGGGACTTAGGTGGGCCCTTGGAGACGGTAACCTTGAAGGAGTCCTAGGTCGAGTGCCAGAGGATTAATGCTCACCAGTCCGAGGTCGTGTACCAGAGAGTCACCGCTTGCCGATCCGAAGTCAGGAACCAGAGAATCACCACTTGCCAATCTGAAGTCAGGAACCAGAGAATCACCGTAAGCCAATCCGAAGTCAGGAACTAGGAACACCAAGACGAAACAGGAACCAGAGTCCAAGCGTAGGGAACTCACCGAAGCAAGCAAACTAGACAGTGTTGAAGGACGTTGCCAAGTCGAGAAATGGTCAGAGGAAGTCTCCTTATATACTTCCTCTGGCCCTAGAGATAAGAACCAGCGGCAGGCAATTAAAGGGGTGAGGTCCCTTTAACTCTGGAAAAGGGGCGAGGCCTCGCATCCACGCATGGCGGAGAGAGCAGCAGCGGCGGCGCGGGAGGAGCAGGGACGGCTCTGATCACGGCTCTGATCACGGCGGCCAGCCCGAGGGCCTGCGCCGCCATGCGGGGGTGCAGAGCTCAGGGCAGGGCAGATGGTCCCGATGCTGCCCTGGTCGTTGGAGGAGGTAGGGGGCCGCGCCCACGGACGGCCGTGGGCGCGGAACACAACATGCAGCTCTAACACTAAACTTTCAAAAGGGAAACTTTGATAAAATGAGGAAAATAGAAAAAACTGAAAGGTGCAGCTGCAAAGGTTAAAAGTGTTCAACCGGCATGGACATTGTTTAAAAATACAATCCTAGAGGCAAAGTCCATATGTATTCCACACATTAAGGGGTAGATTTTCAAACTATGCGAATAGGCCTACTTTTGCTGGCGCATCAGGCGCAAGCAAAAGTACGCTTGATTTTAGTAGATACGCGCGGAGCCGCGCGTATCCACTAAAATCCTGGATCGGCGCGCGCAAGGCTATCAATTCTGTATAGCTGGCGCGCGCCGAGCCGCGCAGCCTACCCCCATTCCCTCCAAGGCCGCTCCGAAATCGGAGCGGCCTCGGAGGGAACTTCCTTTTGCCCTCCCCTCATCTTCCCCTCCCTTCCCCTACCTAACCCACCCACCCGGCCCTGTCTAAGCCCCCCCCTTACCTTTGTCGGGGGATTTACGCCTCCCAGAGGGAGGCATAAATCCCCGCGTGTCAGCGGGCCTCCTGCGCGCCGGGACGCGACCTGGGGGCGGGTCCGGAGGGCGCGGCCACGCCCCCGGACCGCCCCGGGCCGTAACCACGCCTCCGGGCCCGCCCCCGAAACGCTCCCGGCACGCCCCTAAACGACGCACGGTTCAGGCCCGCCCCCGACACGCCCCGACACGCCCCCTCGGAGAACCCCGGGACTTACGCGAGTCCCGGGGCTCTGCGCGCGCCGGTAGGCCTATGTAAAATAGGCTTACCGGCGCGCAGGGCCCTGCTCGCCTAAATCCGCCCGGTTTTGGGCGGATTTAGGCGAGCAGGGCTCTGAAAATCCGCCCCTAAGAAAGGTGTAAGGAAGGCAAAACGATTACCATCATGGTTAAAAGGTGAGGTGAAGGAGGCTATTTTAGCCAAAAAAAATCCTTCAAAAATTGGAAGAAGGATCCATCTGAAGAAAATAGGATAAACATAAGTATTGCCAAGTTAAATGTAAAACATTGATAAGACAGGCAAGAGAGAATTTGAAATGAAGTTGGCCACAGAGGCAAAAAACTCATAAAAAAACTTTTTTTAATTTATTGAAGCAAGAAACCTGTGAGGGAGTTGGTTGAACCATTAGATGACCGAGGGGTTAAAGGGGCTTTTAGGGAAGATAAGGCCATTGCAGACTAAATGAATTCTTTGCTTCCGTGTTTACTAATGAGGATGTGGGGAGATATCAGTTCCTGAGATGGTTTTCAGGGGTGATGAGTCAGACGAACTGAACGAAAACTGTGAACCTGGAAGATATAGTAGGCCAGATTGACAAACTAAAGAGTGGCAAATCACCTGGACCGGATGGTATGCACCTAGGATACTGAAGGAACTAAAAAAGAAATTTCTGATCTATTAGTTAAAATTTGTAACCTATCATTAAAATCAACCATTGTACCTGAAGACTGGAGGGTGACCAATATAATCCCAATATTTAAAAAAGGCACCAGGGGCGATCCGGGTAACTATAAACCAGTGAGCCTGACTTCAGGCTGGGAAAAATAGTGGAAACTATTCTCAAGTTCAAAATTGTAGAGCATATAGAAAGCATATAGACTGATAATGAAACACAGTCAACATGGATTTACCCAAGGGAAGTCTTGCCTAACAAATCTGCTTCATTTTTTTGAAGGCGTTAATAAACATGTGAATAAAGGTGAACCAGTAGATGTAGTGTATTTGGATTTTTAGAAGATGTTTGACAAAGACCCTCATGAGAGGGTTCTAAGAAAACTAAAAAGTCATGGGATAGGAGGCAATTTCCTTTCGTGGATTGCAAACTGGTTAAAAGACAGGAAACAGAGAGTAGGATTAAATGGTCAATTTTATCAGTGGAAAAGGGTAAACAGTGGAATGCCTCAGGGATCTGTACTTGGACAAGTGCTTTTCAATATATACAAATGATATAGAAAGCAATATGACGAGTGAGGTTATCAAATTTGCGGATGATACAAAATTATTCAGAGTAGTTAAATCACAAGCTGATTGTGATACATTACAGGAGGACCTTGCAAGACTGGAAGATTGGGCATCCAAATGGCAGATGAAATTTAATTTGGACAAGTGCAAGGTGTTGCATATAGGGAAAAATAACCCTTGCTGTAGTTACACGATGTTAGGTTCCATATTAGGAACTACCACCCAGGAAAAAGATCTAGGCATCATAGTGGATAATACTTTAAAATCATCGGCTCAGAGTGTCGCAGCAGTCAAAAAGCAAACAGAATGTTAGGAATTATTAGGAAGGGAATTAGGAAGGAATGTTAATAAACGTGCATGGTGAAAATGCACCTTGAATACTGTGTACAATTCTGGTCGCCGCACCTCAAAAAACATATAGTTGTGATGGAGAAGGTACAGAGAAGGGCAACCAAAATGATAAAGGGGATGGAACAGCTCTCCTATAAGGAAAGGCTGAAGAGGTTGGGGCTGTTCAGCTTGGAGAAGGGGCGGCTGAGGGGGGATATGATAGAGGTCTTTAAGATCATGAGAGGTCTTGAACGAGTAGATGAGAATCAGTTATTTACACTTTCGAATAATAGAAGGACTAGGGGGCATTCCATGAATTTAGCAAGTAACACATTTAAGACTAATCGGAGAAAATTCTTTTTCACTCAACGCACAATAAGCTCTGGAATTTGTTGCCAGAGGATGTGGTTAGTGCAGTTAGTGTAGTTGGGTTTAAAAAAGGTTTGGATAAGTTCTTGTAGAAGTCCATTAACGGCTATTAATCAAGTTTACTTAGGGAATAGCCACTGCTATTATTGCATCAGTAGCATGGGATCTTCTTAGTGTTTGGGTAATTGCCAGGTTCATGTGGCCTGGTTTGGCCTCTGTTGGAAACAGGATGCTGGGCTTGATGGACCCTTGGTCTGACCCAGCATGGCAATTTCTTATGTTCTTATGGAGTTTTTTGGTCTATAAAACGAGACCAGATGTTTATATGCAGAAACCAATTTTATGGATAAACAAACTGTTCCTCACAATAAGAATCATAAAGGTCAGCTAAATTGGGGGCCAAGGATGATCCTATAGCATTGCCATTCTCTGGGAGATAATCTCACTGCTGAAACATGAAAAATTTGTTATACAGAACAAGGTGTACCGACTCTAAAATAAACTGAGATGGTATACGTTGTGAAAGGGTCCTTTTCTGTAACACTTCCACTATGGTGTCATATGGCATTGATGGTGGTAGATTGGAATACAAATATTCTATGTCTAAAGATACCAATAAAATTCCTTGACAAGAACCTGTAAATAACTTTATTTTCTTAAGTCTGTCAAGAATCTTAATATAAGACCAAATGGATGGTACCTCTGATTTTAAAAACTGGTCTATAATTAGTGACAGTGGTTCAATCAGGGAACTATTACCAGAATATAGCCGGCTAAGTTAAGGGCATTCTGGGGGAAGTAGCTGGGAGGAGTTTAGTTAGGGGGTCATTTATTGCGTGCAATAAGCCTGTATCGCATGCAAAAAGGCCCTTTTGGGTTTTTTTTTAATGTGTCCTTTCTCACCCCTCCCCAAAATATGATAATAAAACCACACGAAATTCATAGGTTTTCTTATTGTTTCGTCGCCCCCCCCCCCCCCCAAAACACAACCAAATAGAAAATATCATCTCTATTTCCTATTTCGTTGCAAACCAATGCACATCCCTATTACGCCGCATGATTTAACTATCACGAACAGTTTTGGATTACAAATTAAACACAGTTATGCCCAATGGTCTTAATGAGGAATTGGATTGGTCATCATTAATGAGTGGGTAAAACATCTCCTTCTATGGTTGCTTTTGAATTCAAAGGTGCAGTATAAGTGTCAGTTGGATTAAGATTTGGTTAGTACCCGTCTATTCTAAGCAAGTTAAATGGAAGGAAGTAAGAGATTGCGTTTCCCCTAATGAAGGAAACAAAGATTTTGAAACATGGCTGTGTCGGGAGGTCCTTCACGTGGGATGAAAGATCATTCAAGCTAAGCACGGGAAGATTTTCTAACATGTTTAAGATTGAGTAAGTGATTGAAAGTTCAAAGAAGTGAAAAGAATTGATTTCTGCACAAGAATACATCACCTTATATATATATAAACAAAAGTAAAAAAGTATTCAAGTTGTCACTAGTGGGATTTTCTGGCTTTTTATAAGAGAGAGAGGTGGTATATTAATGATTATGTAAAACAACTAGAGATGTGAATCGTGTGATCGATCGTCTTAACGATCGATTTCGGCTGGGAGGGGGAGGGAATCGGATCGTCGCAGTTTGGGTTTTTTAAATATCGTGTAAATCGTGTAAATCATGTAAATCGAAAACCGGCACACTAAAACATCCCTAAAACCCACCCCGACCCTTTAAAATAAATCCCCACCCTCCCGAACCCCCCCAAAATGCCTTAAATTACCTGGGGTCCAGTGGGGGGAGGGGAAGGGGGAGGGCGGGAAAACCGGCACACTAAAACAACCCTAAACCCACCCCGACCCTTTAAAATAAATCCCCCACCCTCCCGAACCCCCCCAAAATGCCTTAAATTACCTGGGATCCAGAGGAAGGGTCCCGGTGTGATCTTTTACTCTCGGACCACCGTGCGTTGTAGAAATGGTGCCGGCGCCATTTTGCGCAAAATGGCGCCGGCCGTATGGCAACACGATTCGACTGCAGGAGGTCGTTCCGGACTCCCGCTGGACTTTTGGCAAGTCTTGTGGGGGTCAGGAGGCCCCCCAAGCTGGCTAAAAGTCCCTGGGGGTCCAGCGGGGGTCCGGAATGACCTCCTGCAGTCGAATCGTTTTTCCATACGGAAAAACGATTCGCGGTAGGAGATCGTTCCGGACCCCTGCTGGACTTTTGGCAAGTCTTGTGGGGGTCAGGAGGCCCCACCAAGCTGGCCAAAAGTCCCTGGGGGTCCTGCGGGGGTCCGGGAGTGATCTCCTACGCTCCTGACGTTGGGGGACAAAAAAACAAAATGGCGCCGGCGCTACCTTTGACCTGTCATATGCAGGTCAAAGGTAGCGCCGGCGCCATTTCTACAATGCACGGAGGTCCGAGAGTAAAAGATCACACCGGGACCCTTCCTCTGGACCCCAGGTAATTTAATTTATCATATTTTGGGGGGGTTCGGGAGGGTGGGGGATTTATTTTAAAGGGTCGGGGTGGGTTTTAGGGTTGTTTTAGTGTGCCGGTTTTCCCGCCCTCCCCCTTCCCCTCCCCCTTCCCCTCCCCCTTCCCCCGATTTACGATTTTTTGACGATAAATCGGGGGAATTGTTATTGTATAGCGGCTCTAACGATTTTTGACGATTTAAAATATATCGGACGATATTTTAAATCGTCAAAAAACGATTCACATCCCTAAAAACAACCAGATGAGTAGGTTAAGGGTCAAAATATGAAACTACCACATTCCCTCTCTATAATTTTTGAAAAATTTTTCAAAAACATTTTTTTTGATTGTTAGACTGTTTTTTGCACAGAAGGTTTACATCCCGGTATGTTAAGAAATATCAGGGGTTGGCATGAATACAGTTGGTACATCTTCATGCAGTCAGGAATTCATGACTGCTTCCAGGAAGGACACATCACCAGTGGCTGGTTTCTAGGTAGGAATACACCCATGACAACCACCACACACCTACTCACCCTTTTTATTGTCTCCCTGACAGCAGAGACCCTGGAGGACTACTCTGACCTTCTCTGGATAACTGTCTCGCTGCCCAACCCTAGTATATGTAAACTCTGCTCTTATCTGCTTTCCCTGGGATAAGCAGCATGGAATCTATCTACCCTTTAGTATCCTGCCAGGTATTTGTGACCTGGATTGGCCACTGTTAGAAACAGGATACAGGGCTTGATTTGCCCAGTATGACAAATTTAATCTAATTAATTAATCTATTTATTTATTTGTTTGTTTGTTTCGCAGTTCCTTTAAACAGATAAAACAGAAGACAAATCTGATCAAAGCGATGTACATTATAATATAAAACAAAGTAAAACTTAAAAATAGAACACAACTGTATACAACAATAAATATCTCATGGCTGCAACCCCCAGCAAAACTAGCACCCACCCCAAAAACGTTATTAAAATAACCAGGCTTTGACTTTGTTTCTAAAAGCCAGATAGATTTTTTGAAGTCTCACTTCCTGAGGGATAAGCAGATAAGCATGCACAAGGGTAAAAAACGTGTTTCATTTTCTGGTTTGTTTTGGGAATTTTTTTCCACATGAATTTCGAGTCCTTTAATGTTTGCTTTGCTTTTTTTACTTATTGATTAATTGATTGATTTAAAATAAACAAAACAAAGATTAAAAATCAAACAAAAAAAGGAAAAGGAGCATCCCAAGGCATCCAGACCCTACCACCCATCCCTCCAGCCAGAAAAACCTGGGCCCAGGATCCTCTCCAGTCCCTACTTACTTGGTCCAGTGGGGATCCTCTGGTGAGGCTTAGGCCGTAGTAGATCTCCATGACCTCACACTGGGCTCTATGGAACGCCAAGACTTGGAGGCCTGGTCCGGACACCTTGGCTTAGGCCTGTCGCCAGGGCCTAAACTGGATATCAGGGCTTGGTTCAAGCAAGGCCCAATGCCAGGTCCCAATGCATGGGCCTTGGCCTAAGCCAGTGAACAGCCCAGGACCAATGCTGCAGCCCAGTCCGGAGACCAAGTTTCGATACCAGGACCTCAGTCATACTCAGGCCTGACACTGGTGCTCAGCCCAGAAGCTAGGTCTCGACACCTGGGCCTCGGCCCAGGGTCAGGTCCAAGCTTAGAGATCAGACCTTGGAGCTCATCTTGATGTGCATTTTTTCTTATTATTTGTTCTTTAACTGACACTGTCTGCTAGAGGCGCGCTGGAGTTATTTAACTCCATCGCATTCTTCCCAGTGGAAGGTGCCATTTTGATGCATGGCAACGTAATTCAACTGTCCACTGGGAAGGATGTGCCCAGCAGAGTGCGACCCCAACAGACTGCTCACTAACAACTGCTAGTGCACAGTAATTTCCATTAGTGTATACTGCGCATTAATGCGCTCGAATTTAGATGCTCATGTGCTAGATATGCACTCAACTAGGCGCAAATCTGGACACTCGTGCGCCCAGAAAGCCACCTAACTAATTATAAATCTTTGCCATTTGGGGTGCTGTTATAGGCACTCTGCTGGCCACCTATTTGGCAGCTCGAGTGCGGCGGATACAGGCACTCAGTCAGATACAAATCTGGATGAGCGGGGACTCAGAAAGACACTTAGGTAATTACCCATCTGGACACTCACGAACATGTATGCATGTTCAGTAAAAAAAATGACCCTGCAATGTATTTTTAATTTTTTATTCTTTTGAATAACTCTGTATTACTGCACACTAGTAACAACTGGTAGTGTGCAGTAATACCCGTTCATACCATGCAATAATTCCCATTAGTGCACAGGACCTCTGTATTATGGTGTACTAACAACTGTTAGCATACAGATATTCCTGTCACTGTGCAGTAACTCCCAGTGCCTGATAACACCAAGAGGTCAAATTCCTAGCGCATATTTTGAATTTGCCAATCCCTGTGCATTTTAGAAAGTGGGGTCCTGGTATTTTGGAATATATATGCACACCACACACATGCTTTTAATTTTTCAATCCTGCTTCATTTCTTTATGAGAGATACATGGTAATTGGCAATTTTGAATTGGCCAATTATATTGTTTATTTCCCCTCCTACTCTTATTCAATAGCTATATAATAAGGGATTCTCTGCTTGTGTGCTGCTTTGTATTGTGGGGTTTGAGAAAAAAAACAGCTATTCATTCAATTCATTTGATTTTCTAGAGCAGAAAAATTATATTTATATCAATCAATCAGTGTTAGTTGCAGCTGATGATTGATTTACTATAGCAGTCTTGAGGTGTAGCTAGCTAGCTTGCTAATAGGCCTTAGTAGCCAGTCACTGAAGCAGTAGCCTAGCCTAGCCACCAGTGACACACCACCAGTGCTTGTAAGGTAGGTGCTTTCTGTGCAATTCAGTAATACTGATGATCTCTCTGATCTGTGATCTCAGTGAGTGAGTGCTGCAGAGACTCAGTGCAAAGTTAATATATTTCAGGTATTAGTGTGCTGGGCTGGAGGTGCTAGTAGTAACCTAGTCAAGTAGCCACTCACTATCTCTATCTAACTTGTTATTATCCTATCCTCTTTCCTGTGGCCTAGGCTCTACAATCTGTCAAGTTGCTACTGATATGAGTAATATCCACATCTGGACCAATAACATCAGTGCCAAATTTTCAAATTTAATAAAACATTTTAAGGGCAGTGAAAGAACTAGAGCGGCAACTCAAGTGCTCTTGTACAGTAACAGGAAGACACATACACATGTCCCATCAGTGAGTGACATCTCCTTTTGACAATATTAGTGTTGCACTTGTTGCTTTGATTGTGTCTGGCTGGCAGGCAAGCCAAGCAGGCAGACAGTACAGCATTGGTCATTCAGTGACTCACTGGTGCTCTCAGTGAGAGCCACCTGTCCACTTTTACTAACTGTGTGTGTGTGTGTGTGTGTGTGTGTGTGTGTGTGTGTGTGTGTGTGTGTGTGCAGCCAACTTGAGTATTGACCTTAGAGCCAGTCTCTGTACTATTGTGCTGTGTGCATGTGACTGAAGTACAGTGGCAGATGGGTGATCTGATCTCAATGAGTGAGTGCTGCTGCTACACACTTCAGTAATATCTCTGTCAGCTGTGCACTAGACTGGAGTTGATTTAATTTTCAACACTAGTGATAGCACATTTAATTAATTTATACCTAGCCATAGCCACACACTAAAACCACTGATTTATATTCTATAAATTCAAGTGAAGAGCAGAACTCCTTCTGCATTTTTTTTCTTTAAAGCTGCCTGTGACACACACACTCGTGGCAGCAAGCAGTAGCAGGCAAGGTAAGCCACTTTTCTCTCTCTGTTTGGTGTGTGTGTGTGAGTGAGCTGCCTGTATATGCCCCTAGTGTTTCTCTATTTCCGTGTGTCCACAGTCAGTCTGCCCAGTCGATACCGTCTAAGTAAAAATATAAGATTCAGATTTGCTTGCTAATCATTTGTTGATCTGGTGGTGGAGTGACACACACATACTGGGGCGGATTTTAAAAGGCCCTGCGCGTGTAAATCCTTCCGGATTTACGCGCGCAGGGCACTCATGCGCCGGCGCACCTATTTTGCATAGGACGCCGGTGCGCGTAAAGCCCCGGGACGCACGTAAGTCCCGGGGGCTTCGTAAAAGGGACGGGGAGGGGGCGTGTCCGGGGCGTGTCCGAAAACCGTGGGCATGTCCTGGGGGCGTGTCCGGGGGTCAGGGGGCGGTCCGAGGCGGGTCCGGGGGCGTGGCAAGGCTTCGGGGCGGGCCGGGAGGGCGGGTCCCAAGTCCCCCGGCACTGCGGCCTGTGCCGGGGGCTGACGAGGCGGCCGCACACAAGTTACGCCTGCTTCAAGCAGGCGTAACTGTACAACAAAGGTAGGGGGGATTTAGGTAGGACTGGGGGGAGGGTTAGATAGGGGAAGGGAGGGGAGGTGGGGGGATGCGGAAGGAAAGTTCCCTCTGAGGCCGCGCTGATTTCGGAGCGGCCTCGGAGGGAACGGAGGCAGGCTGCGCGGCTCGGCGCGCACAGGCTGCTGATTTTGCGCAGCCTTGCGTGCGCCGACCCCAGATTTTAAAAGATACGCGTGGCAACGCGTGTATCTTTTAAAATCTGGCTTACTTTTGTTCGCGCCGGTTGCGCGAACAAAAGTACGCGCGCGCATATTTTTTTAAGATCTACCCCACTGTGTTTTTTGGTAGCTAAGTAAACTAGTAGTATATTTAAAAAATAACTACTAGTAGTAGTCTTTTACTACTGCTATAGCACTGCTGTGCCAGCTATCTTTCTAAGGTGTGTGCTTGCTTGTTATTATCTATCCTATCCTCTGTCCTGTGGCCTGTGCTCTGCAATCTGTCCAGTTGCCACAGGTCTGAGGCAACTGGACCAGTTGCATCAGTGCCAGATTTTCAAATTTTTTTTTTTTTTTTTAATTATATCTTTATTGTGATTTTCACATATTTTAGTAAGACAAAACTTACAACGGAAAAGAGATATAGCCATTTGTAATTATATACATTTACATGTACAACAATCACTATCATGGCTTAATCTTAATATAAGAAATTGAGGAGATAAATTCTAGGAGTAATTTATATAGGTATTTCAAATATCTAACAATAATCAGCTGTTCTATAGAGACTGTTATCTATTTTCTAGATCCCTCTTAGTGTACACTAGGGGATATTACAGAAATCACCCTAGCATTAACAAATGACTTGAGTTGCTCTGGATATAAAAATACAAAACATTCCTCTTTTTGCTTCACTACGCATTTGCTAGGATATCTTAATACAAAAGAAAATCCTAAACTCTTAACCTGTGCTCTTAAGATCAAAATTCCCTTCTCCTTTGCTGCGTTGAACGCGCAAGGTCCGGGTAGATTCTCACCCCTGCTCCATAAAATGGAGTTAAGTAGCGATGTTTTTTAAAGAAATTTTTCATAACATTACAATACCCATGTCACGCACATTTGAAAAGGTAACAAGAAGAGTTGCTCTATCACATAATTCCATTGAGGAATCCTCCAGATATCCAGTTAAATTTTCCATAATCTCAGCCTGATTTTGAGTTTGAATATTAATTTTTTGTGGGGTTTTCAAGAAATAGTGTTTTATGACACAAGGTA
The DNA here is from genome assembly GCF_901001135.1 of Rhinatrema bivittatum. Lineage (NCBI taxonomy): Eukaryota > Metazoa > Chordata > Amphibia > Gymnophiona > Rhinatrematidae > Rhinatrema > Rhinatrema bivittatum. The sequence continues at coordinate 269,056,331 of NC_042620.1, read as the reverse complement.
ATCCTTGTTCATTAAACTTTAAATTTCAAGGAAATATTTTTTTAAAATCATATCAATTGTTTGACCCACTACTCTTGGGAAATTTATAAATCTAAGGTTGAGGTGTTTGGAATAATTTTCCAGGTACTCAATTCTCCGTGAAGCAATTGTAACGTCTTTAACTAACTTTAATTGAATGCTGGAATTGTTTTCAATAACAGCTTCAATTTTATTTAATCTAGAATCATTTTTTTCAGTTTTTTCTTCTATTGCTACCATTTTATTATCCAAGTTATCAACATTTGCATTCGTCTCAATAGAGCTTTTACTCAAGCCCGCTAGTAAGTCCCATAATGAGTCCAGAGTTACATTCGCTGGCTTAATTGGTGTTACATACTGGGTAATTTTACCCGTTTTTCCTGCCAGCTTTCCTCCCATCGTCACCAGCTTCCCCTTACTTCCTCCTGTCCCCTGTTCAGGGGTCGATGATAACATACCCGCTGTGGGGGCAACAGCTGCTACTCCTCCCACAGCGCCTTCAGGAGATTCTGGTAGGCTGGGAAGCTCACTCCCGTGCTCCACTCCAACCATTGTACCTAAAGCCCCTTCGGCTCTCTGGTCACTGGTTAACGCGGGGGAGTCAATGGGGGACACCATTATTGGGCATCGAGGATCAGGAGGAGACAGAGTCACATCCCCAGACGGTGACAAAGCTCCCACCTCTACCACCGTAGCGGGGAAGGAAAGTCTCCTCAGTTGCAGTCTCAAAGCAGGAGCATATGCTGTAATCAAACATTGATTCGGAATTGGGGTTGGTTCAGAGGGGTGGACCCGAACCCTCCCCTTTCTTTTCGGAGGCATACTTAACACGATAGTACTTTAAAACGTTTTACTCACTGCCTTCCAGCTTATCTTTCTCCTCCTGACGAGCTGTGTTGGTTTCTAAGTCCTTCCCCTCCGTACCTCCGTCCCAATCCGGACTAAGCCAGACCAAGTCGGCGCGCCCTTTGTGTGCGCGCGGCTTGGCGGCACGCCGGCGTCGACGGGGCGCCGCTCTGAGGCCGATTTTATGGGCCCTCGTCCCCTTTCTCTGACGTCAGGGGGCTCGGAGGTGGAGCTCTGGGTCCGCAGGAAATGGCAGCGTTCAAACAAAGCAGCAACGCTGCGAGATGGATTCTCTGCCGCACCAGATTGGTCTTGAGTCCAGCACAGCCGCCAGATTTTCAAATTTAATCAAACATTTTAAGAGCAGTGAGAGGACTAGAACAGCAGCTAGTGCTCTTGTATTGTATTAGGATCATGGATACACATCACATCGGTGAGTGACATCACATTTTGATGATATTAGTGTTGCACTTGTGGCTTTGACTGTGACTGGCTGGCAGGCAAGCTAAGAAGGCAGACAGTACAGCACTGAGCATTCATTGACTCACTGGTGGTCACAGTGCGTGCCACCTGTCCACTTTTACTAACTCTCAGGCTGATACAGTACAGTGCGCTCCGGTGGAGCGCACTGTTAACCTGCATTTGAACCCGCGTTTTCGACGCGCTAGCTTTACCCCTTATTCAGTAAGGGGGTAAAGTACTTGATAAGGCAACAAAATGAGAATTAGAAGCCAAAATGTCCCAATTTTTTTAATTCTTTATTCTGGAAATAAATATCTTTAAAAAGCCCGACTTTGGCCGAGTTTTGCCCTCTCAGAATGGGGCTGCGTCAGGGGCTACAAACACGGGCTACAACACACAAACAAGTATATAAACAATTAAATAAAATAAATCATAAACACACATAAACATCAGACATATAAAATGGTAACATATAAATTTGAAACATAAAAATAGATGTATGCAATGTATATCTAGAAAACAGCTGTGCAAATATGTAAGGACATTACCTCTGCTTCATATAATAGGAATTCTCAATTGATTTCATACAGTATATTGAGAAGTATCACTGGAAGTGTAAAAAATACACAATGAAAAATAGTTTAATTTTAAAGAAATATAGGGAGATAAAAATATATGAAAATGTGAGTTGAATAAGGTAAACCAATACCTCTGGATAAAGGTTCCAATAAGTATGGTGCTGTAGTGAATATTGTTGAGTTTGATTACCATACATTAATGGACAATTCAACAGCACACAATATCTGAAACGTGATTGAAATGATAATTTAAAAAAATGCAACAAGAGCAATGTCTCTGCTGGATAGTGGTAAATGTACTAACTAAAAACTACAGTGAATGTATTTAAGTCACATAAAAATATATACTACCAACTAAAACCTCCGGAGATGAAATTAATAACAAGATTAGATCTCATAATTCCAACATATAAAACTTTGCTATCGCCGAAATTTAAACTTCAGTGTAACTCCTTATAACACGAACACAACTGGCGGCGTATCTGTTAACAAAGAAGACCTCCGGAATTAAATATTTACATCATCTTTAAAGTCAAAATAAAATACTATTCACTCTTTCAATATACAAGCTAGTGGAACCATGTAAGCAAATAAAAAAACACAGATATCATGCTTTTTTTCAAAAAACTCAGATCCCACATTATTTTATAACTCAAGAATTGTACACAGTATTCAAGGTGCGGTCTCTCCATGGAGCGATACGGAGGCATTTATGACATTTTTCGTTTTTATTCACCATTCCCTTTCTAATAATTCCCAACATTCTGTTTGCTTTTTTGACTGCTGCAGCACACTGAACTGACGATTTCAATGGGTTATCCACTATGACACCTAAATCTCTTTCTTGGGTTGTAGCACCTAATATGGAACCCAACATTGTGTAATTATAGCAAGGGTTATTTTTCCCTATATGCATCACCTTGCACTTATCCACATTAAATTTCATCTGCCATTTGGATGCCCAATTTTCCAGTCTCACAAGGTCTTCCTGCAATTTATCACAATCTGCTTGTGATTTAACTACTCTGAACAATTTTGTGTCATCTGCAAATTTGATTATCTCACTCGTCGTATTTCTTTCAAGATCATTTATAAATATATTGAAAAGTAAGGGTCCCAATACAGATCCCTGAGGCACTCCACTGCCCACTCCCTTCCACTGAGAAAATTGTCCTTTTAATCCTACTCTCTGTTTCCTGTCTTTTAGCCAGTTTGCAATCCACGAAAGGACATCGCCACCTATCCCATGACTTTTTACTTTTCCTAGAAGCCTCTCATGAGGAACTTTGTCAAACGCCTTCTGAAAATCCAAGAATACTATATCTACCAGTTCACCTTTATCTACATGTTTATTAACTCCTTCAAAAAAGTGAAGCAGATTTGTGAGGCAAGACTTGCCCTGGGTAAAGCCATGCTGACTTTGTTCCATTAAACCATGTCTTTCTATATGTTCTGTGATTTTGATGTTTAGAACACTTTCCACTATTTTTCCTGGCCCTGAAGTCAGGCTAACTGGTCTGTAGTTTCACTGATCGCCCCTGGAGCCCTTTTTAAATATTGGGGTTACATTTGCTATCTTCCAGTCTTCAGGTACAATGGATGATTTTAATGATAAGTTACAAATTTTTACTAATAGGTCTGAAATTTCATTTTTTAGTTCCTTCGGAACTCTGGGGTGTATACCATCAAGTCCAAGTGATTTACTGCTCTTCAGTTTGTCAATCAGGTCTCCCACATCTTCTAGGTCCACTGTGATTTGGTTCAGTCCATCTGAATCATTACCCATGAAAACCTTCTCCGATACGGGTACCTCCCAACATCCTCTTCAGTAAACACCGAAGCAAAGAAATCATTTAATCTTTCCATGATGGCCTTATCTTCTCTAAGTGCCCCTTTAACCCCTCAATCATCTAACAGTCCAACTGGCTCACTCACAGGCTTTCTGCTTCAGATATATTTTTAAAAGTTTTTACTGTGAGTTTTTGCTTCTATGGCCAACATTTTTTCAAATTCTTTCTTAGCCTGTCTTATCAATGTCTTACATTTAACTTGCCAGTGTTTATGCTTTATCCTATTTTCTTCTGTTGGATCCTTCTTCCAATTTTTGAATGAAGATCTTTTGGCTAAAATAGCTTCTTTCACCTCCCCTTTTAACTATGTTGATAATCGTTTTTGCCTTCTTTCCACCTTTCTTAATGTGTGGAATACATCTGGACTGTGCTTCTAGAATTGTATTTTTTAACAATGACCATACCTCTTGCACATTACTTTTGTAGCTGCTCCTTTCAGTTTTTTTCTAACAATTTTTCTCATTTTATCAAAGTTTCCCTTTTGAAAGGCACTTACAGTGAGAAATAGCAGAGGCAGACATGATCTGAAGGAAAGGAAATAAGTACGTATGTAAATAAAAAATTAATTCTGCTAACTTCTTGTATTCAGACAAGAACTCGGATTACACTTCAGAATATGATTCGCTATATAGAGCGGCACACAACCTCTCACAACACTGTCTCATGTGTAGCTGAATAGCCTAGACAAGTATGTACCTGTCGCAAGTCTCCAAGGTCTTCCCCCAGCCCTCCCCACTCGAGGGAGGTTTGTTCTCAACCAATAGGAGAGCACTAGTGCTTCCCTCGATCCAGGCTCAAACCAGCCTAGAGTGGTTGCATTAAGGGGGTCATTTATCAAAGTGCTATATGGGTAACATCAAGCTAAGTTGAGAGAACATTGCACAAATCTAATCTTTGGGTGAGTTTCCTCACTCTGAAGTCATCAAATCTTCACAAGAGTGTACTGTTCTGTTCGTCGAGGACGCCTCATAAAGAGGTATAAATACCTACCTAGTATGAGGGCCTTCTACTAGTCTCTCTCTCTCCCTCTCCTTCTCTCTTCTTCTTCTTTCTCTCTCTCTCTCCCTCTCCCTCCCTCTCCCCACCCCCCCAGTGGTAGTAGGCTATGTTCTGTCTCCCCCCCCCCAGTGGTAGTAAGCTATGCTCTGTCTCCCCTAGCAGCTTAAAATACTGAAAACGCTATTTGCAAGAAAATCTCTGCCCCCCCTCCCCCCCAGTGGTCGTAGGTAGGAATTACAACAGTTCTGGCATTTACTGTAAAGTGCGAAAAAGTTATCGCAGTTTGTGGTAATACCTATTCAAAGCGCTAAGATAATGCACTGCAATAAACAGCCTGTTACCATCAAACATGCCCCTTTTGCTATCGCATGCGATATTTAGTGCATTTTGAGAAATCCAGGCCTAAGATAGGCTGAGGAGAAAAAAACTTGACGTGATAGAAGAAAACTAACTGCAGTTTTGAAATCAGCGTGCCTATTTAAATCTAAAACAGCTGAAAAATCGAACTCAACAGGAATTATGTTAAAAATTGTTCCCCATCCCATAAGAACTCAGGAATATTTGAAAATTCAAAATCCATTTTTGCAGTTTGCATATAGCTTATGGCAGCAATTTCAGGAAAAATGAAAGCTTCACAAGCAGCAATCTCTGCTGTTTGGAGTAGCCTGCACATCACATAAATTTCTCTTGTAGAGAGAGGGGGAAAAAAAACCATTAGGTGTGCAAAATATAGTGCCATGCATAATACATCACGTCTTAACAAATTCCTATGAAAAGATGCTGAAAGTAGAAATTCATGTGATGAATGCAAGAAACCCAATTGCACTGGTACAATTTCTGATATTTGTATAAGGGCTGTGACAGTCTCTCCAAATTCCTGTGTATTATAGGGCAGGGCCCCTCTTTGGGAGAATACCTCAGGAGCAGTAGTTGAAAGATACTGATGAGGTACAGATGAAAGTGGGACATGCATTGGACCATCAGGACAATCCCTGTTCAAGTGTCCTGGTTTGTGACAGTTAAAACAAATGATTTCCTTTTTTATTTCTATTTAGAGGACCTCCAATTCCTCCATTTGTTCTCCCTTTCCAATCCACTTCTACTTTGTTCAGAATTTCCTTGATTGTTTCCTAAAATTAGGCAAGGAATTTTTAATTTCCACTAAATCATTTCATGGCCATGGCCCATACACTTGCTGTGCATAATTAGTGTCTGGATTAGCACTGGGTATTATCAGCATATCACTGTTCCTTTTTCTTCACTGGACTTTTAGACCTCAAATCATAAGATTTTTGATGATAATAACAATCTGAATAATCAATGCAGCATTTAAGAAGAGGGGGAGATTGGGCTTCTGGATCATTCTCTTTTAATTGCCCACTGCTACTTAACTTTTTTTAATATACCAATTGAGGCCTGTATTTCAACTAGAACATGTTCCAATCCCTTAATTGAATCATCAGTATGATGTCCTGAAAACTGATGATAAAACCCAGGGGTCTTATCATCAGTTAACGGAGGTAACAATTCTTCTGTCCGATTGATCTGACAAACTAATTTTTCCTTGTTGTCCATAAGCCTGTATCTCAAATTCAAATAACTGTTCATCATGCTATATTTCTATTCCCTCATCAAAGGGTAAGTTGACAATAGGTGCCCCTCCCCTAGTATATGTTCCATGATATCCACTCTATGGAGGAGGGCAACATCTTCTGTCACCTTTCCAAAGTTTTCACTGGATACAGTGAAATACTGGGATATTATTTTAATTGAAATAATTTTATACATAGAACATTTCAATTTCTTTCTCATATCTTCTAAGTCTGTTTTCGTTTTCTTCAAAGATTCAATTCCAGCATTAATAGAAATCTGATTTTGTTTTTCAGCTTCCTTCATCCAACATGAAAAAAAACATTCTCTGTTTTTGATTAATTTTATTTTTCTTTGCTTCTAATTTTTCTTTTTACTGTAACAAATTTTTCCATATTAAAAGTCCCTTCTAGTGGAAATTGTAATTTATAATCATTTTAAGAAAGCCATGCTATTGTTTTCTATACGTTTTATCTAATTGCTGGTGCTTAGTCAAACAATTTTTCTCTGTGCCATGTGGAGAAATCTGTGAAAAATATACTTCCCGTGTTTTAAAATTTAAATCATCAAAGGGGTCATTTTCTGTATCACATACATCCTTACTCATCAACCTCATAAATGAAGCTTGACCGACGTGCCGCAAATGCGCAGTAGAGAGCCGCTCTACTGCGCATGTGCTGGCGAGCACGTCGGTCACAGCAGAGCGTCAGCTGTTTGAAAACATGGCGGTGGCAGCGAGGAGTTGTAGCGGCGGCATCGGCGTGGGGCGGTAGAGGCGGCGGCCGCGGCATCGGCGAGGGGCGGTAGAGACGGCATCGGCGAGGGGCGGTAGAGGCGGCGGTGAGCAGTAGTGGCCTCGGCGAGAAGCAGCGAACCTGGTGGTGAGGGAGGAGAGAGTGAGAGTGAGGAGAGGTGGAAGAGGGTGGGAGGGATGGTGAGAGTGAGGGGAGGGATGGTGAGAGTGAGGGGAGGGGGGGGAGGGAGAGAGAGGGAAGAAGGGAGGGATGGGAGGGTGAGAGTGGGAGGGAGGAGAGAGTGGGAGGGAGGGTGAGTGAGAGGGGTGGGTGGGGAGGGAGGAGAGAGTGAGAGGGAGGAGTGGGAGGGTCAGAGTAGCCCTTTGTTACGGGCTGCGAATGTCAGCTGGATATCAGCATGGCGGTGACGAGGAGCGGCAGCCAGTAGCGTCAGTGAGGAGCAGCGAACTTGGTGGGGAGGGAGGAGAGAGTGAGAGGAAGGGAGGAGAGAGTGGGAGGGAGGGAGGAGAGAGGGAGGGGAGGGGAGGTGAGAGGGAGGGAGGAGAGTGGTGGGAGAGAGGGGAGGGAGGGAGGGGGTGGGAGAGGTGGGGAGGAGTGAGGGGAGAGGGAGAATGAGGAGGAGGTGAGAGAGAGGGATGTGAGTAAGTGGAAGGGTAAGAAGTTGTGGAGCAGAGAAAAAGGGAGTGGAGGAGGGCTGAGGGAGAGGGGATGGGATTGAGAGAGGGTGGGGAGTGACTGAGGGAAGGGGAGGGAGGTGAGAATGAGGGGAGGGAGGGCAGTGGGAGACAGAGGGTGAGTAAGACTGAGTGGAGGGAAGGGGTGAGTGAACGAGGGGAAAGGGGAGTGAGGGAGAAAAAGTGTAGAAGGGTGCTGTGTTCGAAAATGGACTGAAAAAAAATTTAATGTAGCCCGTTTTAACGGGATTAACGGCTTGTTCATTCATAATCAGTAGAATTCTCCATGTGTTCAATATCTTCTCCTCTACTGCCATCTACTGTCCATATTTAAAGTCACCACTTGAGATTTTTACTGCAAAATTGTTTTTTACCATAAGCTTCTTTATCGGCATTGTACACATGATTGTACATCACATTTACCATCAATTTTTGGAAAGACGGCATACTCTCCTCATAAATATTCCTAGCACCTTCTAGGAATAAAATCAGTGTATGATTTGATTGCAAAGGGTTCATACTCTAGTGAACCACAATTCTGGAACTTCATATCAAGAATAACAATCAGGAGAAACTTCATATCCCCTTCTTTAACATTTCTAGAACTCCATATCTAGAAATAAAATTATCTCCTCTCTCCCTCGAGAGGAACATAAAACAAAAAGCCGGCTTATTCTGGTGACCCTAGCACCACAGCAATCAACAACGAAGGGCTGGAATCTCCATCCATACTCCTCCCCCACTGACGCAACACAAACTGGACTGGTATTTGCTTCAAAATCACCAACCTTCCATGCTTTTGGAAAGTTTATTAGCCCAGCATTTAAACTGTCAAAGCAGAAAACACAGATAAGACAGTATTAGCAGTAGGCACTGGGAGAGCAAAAAATATCAAAGGACCAGCAATTAGATAAAAGGTATTGAAAGAAAAAAATACTTACATGGAGATGAGACCAGTTAAAGAGCTCCAAAAAGCAGAGTCTAGAGCAGGTTTCAGGCACCAATTATCATAAAAGATTTACAATCAAGACAAATTAACCTCCCAGCGTAATCTCAGATATGGGAGGACCATTTCTTAAACATTTCCATTGAGCAACTGTTAGTATGGCTTTCATTAAGAAGAAAAAAATGATATACAACACTTCATCTTTCATTATATTTATTAGAGATAAAATTCTACATGGCTATGGCATAATTGATCTATTCATCTGCTCTCTCCCTCCAGCCCCCGGGGCTCATCCCTAATATCTTTTATTAACAAGGCTTATAACCAATCAATGCTTTATTCCCTGATGACAAGCATTCTTACATGTAACTGCAATATTTATTTTTAAGAATTAATAGTGCACAGAGAGAAAAGGCGGAGAATTACAAAAAACAGGGGAGCGGGGGAGGGGATCAGCGAGGAAGATAGGAGTGAGAGAAACAGCAGCAAAAAAAGGCAGTGGAAAATCCATAGGAACAGTACCAGGAGATGGTACAGGCAGAATTATACATGGGCAGAGTGAAACTAGCTATTATTTAAAGGGGGAGGTCAATCGTTGCAGTTGGGGGAACATTGAGGGATTAGGAGAAGGCAGAGCAATGACTTATTATATAAGCAGAAGGAATAATGGTATGTACAGAGAGAAAACCGAATTACAGAAGGAGAAATTCAATTTTGCAGGTATTCAATTTTTTACAGGCATTACATTTTATAGGAATTAAATTTTTAAATTTGGGACCTTAATAGGGAGCAGTGCAATGACTTATTATATAAGCAAAAGGCATAATAGTGTGTACAGAGAGAAAACCAATTTACAAAAGGTGAAAAACAATTTTACAGATATTCAAAATTTTTTACAGGATTTACATTTTTTACAGGTATTAATTTTTTTAACAGGTGTTAAAATTAGAGGGCCTGCTCAGCCATGAGTGAGCCTGCCCCATACACTGGGAATATGTAGATGGTGTTGGGAACATAGACCTACTAAGAACAAGCCTTTTTATTGGGTAGCAATAGCTTTGTAGGTGTGTGGGGATTGGTTTTATTTATTTTTGCTCACCGCGATAATATCTCGGTGCACGCTACACGCAGCGATACATTCTATCACAATTAAAAGAGGTGTAGTTATTGGCCACTTTAGGAGCCGCGCTAACAGCACAGCCGTTTCGCGGTTTGCGGTAAGTCCTCCCTGCTTTACATTTGTCCCACCCCAACTTCACCCCCGAATATTAAATTTAAAATTTGTATTCGCAAACCGCGCTAAGAGCTGTTAGCGCGGTTTGCGAGCTTATCACGAGCGATACGGCCGTATCGCGAGCGATAAGTCCTTGGAAAATAATCCCCATAGTCTGTATTGCAATTGGTACTGAATTTTTGTTTAACTACGTAGCCTGTGTTGGGATCTTTCCTTGAAGTACCAACTATAGTAGTGCTGCAAAAATCACATTTTCCACATGTTGAATGACCATGTTCAATCATTTGAAGCTGTGATGTGTCAGGAATAGCTGCTCTGACCACATGCTGTTTGATGTTTGTTCCTCTAGAATATGAGAACATAGGGAAAGTATTAAAAATGGGATGAATTTGGAGAACATGCCAATTGTGTTGAATGATTTCTTTAATTTTTTTCATCAGATGTGTATGTTTTAGTGTGACATACAAATGTTTTAGTGAGATTTTGCTTTGTATTGTAGTAATTGATCCCTATCTGAAAATTTCGCTCTGATGAATGCTCTCTTGATGAATGCTCTCTTGATCGCCTCCAAGCAACATTACTAACAACCAAATTGCACTGCAAGGAACAAATATAGCTCATGGATTAACATACACAATTCTTCATTGCATGCCATTTTCTCTCCCTTTCAAATTGCTTTCATTATCATAGCCATGTAAGTTTTCAATGGGCAATGACTTATCTTTTAACTGGCGAAGGATAGTGTCCATCATTCCAGCACCAGTTGTCTCCTGGAGTGGCACAAATCCAAGAAATGTTCCTTTATGCTTTCAGGTTGATAATTATCATGGTCTGAATAAATGTTCACAAAGAGAAGGATCATGGTCATTTGTTCAACATGGCGTACATCTGGTATACAGTATAGAACAATTAAGAGTACTTGGCAGCATGAACAAATGTTAGGATTTGGATAAAAGATGAATCAATTCATTTTGTATATCTTTATCAAGGTAGTGGACATGTGTCTCAGCATTTCTTATGTTACAAAGAAGCTCATCCATAAGTGGATCAAACAAAGCTAGATATTCTACAAATTTCACAAAGTTTCCATTACCAGGCATGTGCAGTCTTTCATGTGCTCCCCGAAAGGTCAGATTTTACATACTAAGAACTAGGGATGTGAATCGTTTTTCAACGATTAAAATTATCGTCCGATAATGTTTATATCGTCTTAAATCGTTATAGAACACGATACAATAGAAATTCTAACGATTTATCGTTAAAAATCGTTAAATCGTGTTAGTGCGCACTAACTCCCCGTTAGTGCGCACTAACTCGATTTAGTGCGCACTAACTGAAAATGATACAAATAAACACTTTCCAGGTCACTGAAGGTCAGTTAGGAATGAATATGTGTTCCTATTGGCTGGCTGCCCTCTTATCTATTGATATTACCAAGGTTACCACTGAGGTGATGGTTGGGGGGATGGGAAATGGAACTGGAAACTAACGAACACCAACAGAAAATGAAACAAAGTGTTCACACTTCCCAGGTCAGTAAAGGTCACTTAGGAATGAATATGTATGTATGTATTCCTATTGGCTGGCTGTGCTCTTATCTATTGATGTTACCAATATGGTTGGGGGGATGTGAAATGGAAACAGTTGGAAGCTTGACAAAAAAAGTAATGTAATGATCAGCACTCACGTGACTAGAACTTGTTTGTTTATTATTTTTGTTAGCAGGCACCTGAAATGCTAGTGCATGTTGAATTTGCCAATCACTGTGCATTTTAGAAAGGTGGTCCTGGCTGGAACTGTACACAGTTCAAATATATGTAATTGATTGTTGGTAAGTGTATTTTTTAAGTAGCCACACTGGCACCAGTATGTTTACTTTTCCTCCTACTTAACTCACTAGCTCAGCTTTGTAAGAAGGGCTTCTCTGCTTGTGTGTTGTTTTTGTTTGGTGTGAGGAGAGCAGAAACATCAGATCTTTATTCAATCTACTACAGTCATCTCTTACAGTGCCCTATCCCTATTAATACCAGGAGTGTTGTGATCTTCCTGCACACAGTGCCCTAACCCTGATACCAGTCTGAGACAGCTCCCTCCCTGCATTACTAGTGAGAGGCTGGCTTCACAGACAGGGGGGAGCTGCCTGACCCTCACTCCTGACTTCCCCCATGTCCCAGCTAGTGAATGGTGTGTGGGTGAGGGGGGGGGAGGATGGTGAAGTCTGAGACAGCTCCCTCCCTGCATTACTAGTGAGAGGCTGGCTTCACAGACAGGGGGGAGCTGCCTGACCCTCACTCCTGACTTCCCCCATGTCCCAGCTAGTGAATGGTGTGTGGGTGAGGGGGGGGGGGAGGATGGTGAAGTCTGAGACAGCTCCCTCCCTGCATTACTAGTGAGAGGCTGGCTTCGCAGACAGGGGGGAGCTGCCTGACCCTCACTCCTGACTTCCCCCATGTCCCAGCTAGTGAATGGTGTGTGGGTGAGGGGGGGGGGGGAGGATGGTGAAGTCTGAGACAGCTCCCTCCCTGCATTACTAGTGAGAGGCTGGCTTCACAGACAGGGGGGAGCTGCCTGACCCTCACTCCTGACTTCCCCCATGTCCCAGCTAGTGAATGGTGTGTGGGTGAGGGGGGGGGGAGGATGGTGAAGTCTGAGACAGCTCCCTCCCTGCATTACTAGTGAGAGGCTGGCTTCACAGACAGGGGGGAGCTGCCTGACCCTCACTCCTGACTTCCCCCATGTCCCAGCTAGTGAATGGTGTGTGGGTGAGGGGGGGGGAGGATGGTGAAGTCTGAGACAGCTCCCTCCCTGCATTACTAGTGAGAGGCTGGCTTCACAGACAGGGGGGAGCTGCCTGACCCTCACTCCTGACTTCCCCCATGTCCCAGCTAGTGAATGGTGTGTGGGTGAGGGGGGGGGGGAGGATGGTGAAGTCTGAGACAGCTCCCTCCCTGCATTACTAGTGAGAGGCTGGCTTCGCAGACAGGGGGGAGCTGCCTGACCCTCACTCCTGACTTCCCCCATGTCCCAGCTAGTGAATGGTGTGTGGGTAAGGGGGGGGGGGGGGGGGAGGATGGTGAAGTCTGAGACAGCTCCCTCCCTGCATTACTAGTGAGAGGCTGGCTTCACAGACAGGGGGGAGCTGCCTGACCCTCACTCCTCCGGGGTATTGTGATCTTCCTGCACACAGTGCCCTATCCCTGATACCAGGGGTGTTGTGATCTTCCTGCATGCAGTGCCCTATCCCTATTAATACCAGGAGTGTTGTGATCTTCCTGCATGCAGTGCCCTATCCCTATTAATACCAGGAGTGTTGTGATCTTCCTGCATGCAGTGCCCTATCCCTGATATCGGGATGAGTGCAAGAAGATCACAACACCCCCGGTATCAGGAATAGGGCACTGTGTGCAGGAAGATCACAACACCCCCAGTATCAGGAATAGGGCACTGTGTGCAGGAAGATCACAACACCCCTGGTATTAGGGATAGGGCACTGTGTGCAGGAAGATCACAACACTCCTGGTATTAATAGGGATAGGGCACTGTGTGCAGGAAGATCACAATACCCCTGGTATCAGGGTTAGGGCACAAGTTCTAGTCACATTGACTGATCACATTACTTGTTTTGTCAAGCTACCAACTGTTTCCATTTCCCATCCCCCATATACTGTCAGTAGGAAACTTGGTAACATGAATAAATAAGAGGGCAGCCAATAGGAATACATATTCATTCCTAAACTGACCTTAACTGACCTGAAAAGTGTCAAATTGTATCATTTTCAGTTAGTGCGCACTAACTCGAGTTAGTGCGCACTAATCGGAAAAAACGATTTTTAACGATTTTTTAACTAAAAAATCGTGCCTAAGACGATTTTCTTGCCCTGCCACACGATTTCTATCGTTAAGGCGATATGGAAAACGATTCACATCCCTACTAAGAACTCTCATAAAGCAATCGTCATTCGAAGGTATACTGCCAATACTTTTCTTGCTGTTTAATGAGGCACACATTTTCTTCATCATTTTCTTGTTTTTCAATCACAATTCAAGTTCTTTCCACTTTTAAAAATTCTCCAAGTGTTCACTGCTTCTCTCATGCATTGCTAGAATTGCAGAAATGTTCTTTCAAATCTTTGGAGCATTTATCAGAATGAGACAATGCACAAATCATAGGGGTGTGCATTCGTTTTGAACGGATTTGTAATCCGCAACTTATTTTTTTCAAACTGAAAAAAAAAGGGGGATGCGCAACGCATCGCGACTTCCAACGTATTCAACATATTTCTGTTGAATACGTTGAACCGCGAGGCGCGCGCTTTTCCTTGCCGCCATTAGCTGCGAGCTCGGAGCCCCGGATTACCACAAAATGGCGGTGCCCCTGCGGTAACCATGCCAACCTGTCTGACCCTTTCCTGTGAGTCGCAGCTGACATTTGATGACCAGCACTGAATGCAGCCAATCGCGCTGTCATTCAGTGCTCTCTGTGCATTTTACTGACAAGCCAACAGTATATAAACAGCAGCACGAGGAGCCACACACTTATTTCCAGTGATTCTGTGGGGAGGTGGGCTGGGTGGCAGGCAGGCCGAAGCAGAAGCAGAAGCAGAACCAGAACCAGAACTGATAAAGAACACAGAACAGATACTAGGCTTAGGCTAGCAAAGGAAAGAAAAATATTCCTTGTCTTGCTTTAGTACCAGGGGTCAGCTACAGTCACTAGTATTCCTGTTTCTTTCAAGCAGTCTAGTGGTCTAGTCAGCTAGCACTGACCACTATTTACCATTGAGGGTGTTGGACTGGCTTGGAGAGAGATATTATTTTCAATGTCATCCATGTTTCTGGAGTGACAAAAATTCCTGCTTTATTAAATTCCAATTACTTAGTCTGTCAGTGCAGTGGGCATTTTTAACAGACTGAACATTGTCCTTGAGTGGGTCTGTTCATTTGGGCATTTTAAACAGACTGAACATTGTCCTTGAGTGGGTCTGTGCTGGGAAGTGCCCGGGCGGGAGTACTCAGCCTCTTTTCTGCTTACAAGCAAGCTAGTTCTGTGTGCACTGCACACACATGAGTGCACTGCCAGGCAGGCAGTGAGACAGTGGGCAGTGGGCATGTTTAACAGACTGAACATTGCTCTTGAGTGGGTCTGTTCATTTGGGCATTTTTAACAGACTGAACATTGTTCTTGAGTGGGTCTGTTCATTTGTGCATTTTAAACAGACTGAACATTGTCCTTGAGTGGGTCTGTTCATCTGGGCATTTTAAACAGACTGAACATTGTCCTTGAGTGGGTCTGTGCATCTGGGCATTTTAAACAGACTGAACATTGTTCTTGAGTGGGTCTGTGCATCTGGGCATTTTAAACAGACTGAACATTGTCCTTGAGTGGGTCTGTGCATCTGGGCATTTTAAACAGACTGAACATTGTTCTTGAGTGGGTCTGTTCATCTGGGCATTTAAAACAGACTGAACATTATTATTGTGGGACAGTGGGCAGTGTTACCACTCAGTGACATAAAATCCATAATGTCAGGGAAAGAGAGATGCAAGTGACTTATTGGGACTGGCAGCGGAGGCACCGCAAAAGACACTAGTGCAACACCACCAGTAAACTAAAAAGGCAACTGTCGCAATCTAAACTCTTTGTAGGGGATGGCAGTTCCATGGCAAAAAAAACGAAATCGGACCATGATACTTCGCCATCGCCACCACTTGTTTCTGGCCCTGTAGTTTTGGAGGAGAGGGAAGGGGAGGCAGAGTCATGCCCAACAAAATTTAGACACCCAAGAGCAGCAGGGGGACAGAAGTCTCGACTAAGACTTAGCGGTCTCAAGGTAGCGCTGGCACTGTTAGCTTCTGATTCAGAAGAAGAATCTTCTTGGGTGGGATTCTCATCAGAAACGAAAGAAGTAATAGCTGACGAATCTTCGGTAGAATCAGTTAGTCCTGTCTTAGCCTCCACCTCCAGAATTGTGCAGCAGGGGCCCGGGAGAGATTACAGTGATATCGAGGAGGAGGAAGAGCTGTCAGAAGGAAGACAGAGGGTGATTGGTGCCCCCTCTGGCATTGCTTCTCAGGGTGCACCCACTAGTACCTCAACTCCAGTGCCAGCATCCACCCCAAAGGTGTCACAGAGAGGAGGATTACAAAAGAAATCTCCGATCTGGAAACATTTTAAAGTGACAGAAGACCCGCATTATGCTCGGTGTAATTACTGTGCCAGGGATATTAGCAGAGGCAAGCAAATGGGACATCTATCAAATTTTGGCATGAACCATCATATGAAGAGGCAACACCCAACAAGATTACTGCCATCTGGGGATGGTGGCAGTTTCAGTCGGGGGACCCCTTCCAAGCAGTGTGCAGTGGTAGGAAAGCAGCAGAGTCAGCCCACGCCCTCATACCCTTCTAGCAGTCAGGCGGCAGGCCAGCAACCCACTGACATGTGGCAGAAGCGACAATCCACCATGGAGGAAATGGGGTGGAGTGCGGTAATGCTATCCCGGGGTAGGAGGCAGGCAGCCTCAAAAGTTGTAACCAGGAGCATTGGGGAAATGATTGCCCTTGATGACCAGCCCTTGCAGCTAGTGCAGAATGTGGGTTTCAAGCGTTTCTTGAAGGTTGTACTTCCAAATTACAAAATCCCGTGCAGAACCACTTTTAGTAGAAAGGTCATCCCCAGCCTGTACAAGCAGTGTCGCAGTTGCTTGCAAGCACTGCTAGGTAAGGTGGAAGAGTGCATTTCACCTGCGATATCTGGACCGCCATGAATGCTGCACACTCTTACCTCTCTCTGACAGCACACTGGAGGGACATGGCAGAGGCAGGGGCAGCCAGCAGCTCTATTACTGAAGAAGTATCAGGGTGGAGGTGGGCTTTACTGCACACCCACCTGACGGACCTAGCCCATACCGTTGCCAATATTCTAGCATGCATCAGAAAGATGCTGGAGGGCTGGCAACTACACCAGCGAGACAGGAAAATGGGGGCAGAGTTTTTTGTCACAGACAACGGTGCAAACATGGTTAAGGCAATAAGCGATGGGCGGTTTAAGAACATCCGATGTTTTGCACACACTCTGCATCTGGTAGTGAAGTCAGCTCTGGGCTTGGAGTCCAAGGACAAGGAGAATGAATACCTGCATAAGTTAATACAGAAGTGCAGGAACATAGCAGCACACTTCCACAGAAGTGTCAAGACGGGGCAGGTTCTCCGACAAAAGCAGACTGATTTGGATATGCCTCAGAAGCGTCTCATTCAAGACATTGCCACCCGGTGGAATTCCACCTTTATGATGCTGAGAGGTTACTTGAGCTGCAGACACCCCTTCATGAACTTTCTGGTACAATAGACATAGGTGTGCAGAATGCCCTAGGGCATCACGATTGGTTAGTCATGAGTCAGCTGGTAAAGATCCTGCAGCCCTTCAAGGATGTAACGGAGGAGCTGAGTTCCAGAAGTGCCACCTTGGCTGACATCATCCCTATAGTTAAATTCCTGGATGACCATTTGGAGGCCTTTAAACGACAAGAGGGAATGACTGCTGAGGTGCTGCAGTGTGTGGACGTTTTGCAGCAGCAGGTAAAAGACAGATTACGGCCTTTAACAGAGGACAGCACATACATGCTCGCCTCTGTCTGTGATCCCCGTGTGAAAGGTAAACTCGCCCTACAGACCAATTGTCTGTCATTTGTGAAGGAGCTGCTGTTATCTAAGGTCCGTGAACAGGAGCTCCATAGGCGGAGACAGAGTAGGCTTGAAGCAGAAGTGGAAACAGCAGGCACGTCACAGAGTTGTGCTGCTAGCCCAGGCAGGAGAAGCACTGTGTCAGTGACAGATAGTACCTCCTCCTCCATGTCAGAACGCCCAAGGCATGTTGGCCATAAAGATTCATCAGTTGTGCAACGGGCGAGAGAGAAAGTAGCTGGATTGAGTGACTCTGAGCCCTCCCAAGCACAGGAGGAGGACAGCAGCACAGCTGTCAGTGACACGGTATCTCTCAGAGCCGATAGAGAACATGCAGACAGATCCGCTGGCATATTGGGCACACAAGTCCACTGTCTGGCCACACCTAGCCAAAGTGGCTGAACGATATCTGTCATGTCCACCAATCAGTGTGCCCAGTGAACGTGTCTTTTCAATGACAGGGGATATCATGAGCCCTCACCGCTCAAGGCTGGCACCAGAGTTGATGGAAATGCTAGTGTTTTTGAAAGTAAACCTGCCTTTGCTTGGCTTTCCAAATTTTCCCTGTGAATGGCAAGATGAATAAAAGCTATTCAAACCCTTGCAGCAGCTCCAATTGCCTCCTATGCTCAAGATAATGTAAGCACTGCAGCACATGTTCCTGACATGAATCGCTCTGCCTGACCGTCTACTGTGCAGGCCTTGTGTTACTACCAGTGTTTGATCTCGATAGCTACGCCTGTTCATCCAAGCCTTGTGTTCCTAAAAGTGTTTGACCTCGATTGCTGTGCCTGTTCATCCAGGCCTTGTGTTTCTAAAAGTGTTTGACCTCGATTGCTGTGCCTGTTCATCCAGGCCTTGTGTTCCTAAAAGTGTTTGACCTCGATTCTGTAAAGCAATTTCTGTGTAAAGCAATTTCTGATCTTGCTGCAATAAAAACTTGAAAAGTAAATTGTTGTTGTGCTTTTGTAATGCCTACAAGAGGCGAACCTAGCAAAGCATTCCAGGGGCGCACTTCAAGACTTGTAGACAAAACATGAGAAAGCCAGTCCCTTATTAAAATCCAGAACTGGTCCACTACAGGGCATTCCCACCATATATGGTAATATGTGCCAACATGACCACAACCCCGCCAGCATCCCGCTGGGTAAGAAGATCTAAATTTATGCAAGGTCACAGGAGCGTAATGCCATCTGTGCAGCATTTTGTAGCAATTTTCTTGCAAACCGGTAGATATAGAACACTTATGTGTCCATGCATAAATGATATCCCAGTCCTTGTCCTCTAATTGTGTTTGACAATCCAGTTCCAAGGACACTCTGTGCCTGGGCTTGTCAGTTGGTTTACTAGTGAGAAGTGCGTAAATTTTGGATATGGTTCCCCGAATTACTGCGGCATGTTGACAATAATTTTCAAATAGCGTACCTGTCAGGCGGAGAATCCCTTTGCGCAGCCCTCTGGGTACAAAGTGGTATAACTGAGCGTAATGCAAGAACTCAACGCTGGCCAAAGAATACTGTGTGCACTGTGCACATTTGGCTACTGGTGGTCATAAGGGTGCCCTGTTGAAAAACATGGTCTATTCTGGTGATGCCCGACTGCACCCACTATCTCAAATTCCTCAACATATCAGATGTAGAGTATACCGTGTTAGTAGACAGGTGAGTCAACAAAGAGTATGGCACCGTGTCCTCTAGAGTATCTCTCCATTATTGCCAACTTGCCATGCCCTAAAGGTGGTGTGTAAAGCGTAAGAAAAGTATTGAGTGGGCCCCAGGACGACCTAGACTGCCAAGGCAAAGCTGACATGGGAAATGTGCCCAGCAACGATTGCTCCAGTCGTACCCATTGCGGTATGTCCTGGGAGCGGTGTAACACAACAAATGCTCGTAATTGAGCTGCACCAAAATACCAAACTAAATTGGGAAGATTCAACCCAACCTTAATCTTTGGTTGATACAACGTGGATCTGGCAATCTGAGGGGACGTTTACGCCAAATGAAGCTGCATAAAATTTGTTGCCATTTTTTAAGCAGGGTGGTGGGCAAAAATATAGGTAGAGTAGTGAAGAAGTAAAGAAAGCGAGGTAGGACATTCATTTTAATGATGGCCAGTCGACCCAACCAGGAATGGTGCTGCTGATGCCACTTATTTAGGTCAGCTTGTATAGAACACAGGAGGGGATCATAATTCAGGGCAAAGAGCTGCTTTGTGTGGGAACCCAGTCGCACCCCCAGATATTTCAAGGAAGTTGTTGCCCACTTGAAAGGAAATTGCCGACTGAGGATATGTGTCCATAGGTGGGATTGACCTCTGTGCTCGACTGCTGTGCCTGTTCATCCAGGCCTTGTGTTCCTCTGGGGATAGGGAAATACCTACAGTACCTGAGTGTAATCAAGTATGAAGTGCTGGAAACGTTTTAAAATAAGAATATAAATAAATTAAAAAAAAAAAAATTACTATCCGTGTTCATCCAGGCCTTGTGTCCCTAGGTGGGATTGACCTCTGTCCTCGACTGCTGTGCCTGTTCATCCAGGCCTTGTGTTCCTAAAAGTCTTTGACCTCGACTGCTGTGCCTGTTCATCCAGGCCTTGTGTCCCTAGGTGGGATTGACCTCTGTCCTCAACTGCTGTGCCTGTTCATCCAGGCCTTGTGTCCCTAGGTGGGATTGACCTCTGTCCTCGACTGCTGTGCCTGTTCATCCAGGCCTTGTGTTCCTAAAAGTCTTTGACCTCGACTGCTGTGCCTGTTCATCCAGGCCTTCTGTCCCTAGGTGGGATTGACCTCTGTCCTCGACTGCTGTGCCTGTTCATCCAGGACTTGTGTCCATAGGTGGGATTGACCTCTATCCTCGACTGCTGTGCCTGTTCATCCAGGCCTTGTGTTCCTAAAAGTGTTTGACCTCGATAGCTGTGCCTGTTCATCCAGGCCTTGTGTTCCTAAAAGTCTTTGACCTCGACTGCTGTGCCTGTTCATCCAGGCCTTGTGTTCCTAAAAGTCTTTGACCTCGACTGCTGTGCCTGTTCATCCAGGTCTTGTGTCCCTAGGGGGGATTGACCTCTGTCCTCGACTGCTGTGCCTGTTCATCCAGGCCTTGTGTTCCTAAAAGTGTTTGACCTCGATAGCTGTGCCTGTTCATCCAGGCCTTGTGTTCCTAAAAGTCTTTGACCTCGACTGCTGTGCCTGTTCATCCAGGCCTTGTGTTCCTAGAAGTGTTTGACCTGTACGGTACAAAGTCAACATAGGTTGATATTGCAGATTTTGACTTGAGTAGCAGTATTCTTATTTCTGAGAGATCTTCCATTTCCTTTGTCATCAGTTGAAGTGCGTAAGTACAGTCGGAATTCACTAGACGCCAACGGAATTCACTAGATGCCAACGATATTCACTGGACGCCAATGTAAACAACGGGTACACCCAACTCTAGGGGTGGACCCGTTCCAGGGAGTCCTTCCCTGCACAAAGGAAAGGGAACTCTCTCCAGGGCCAGCCTGTCTTTCCCCTATCAAAACCACAGGGACCAGACCAGACTACCTCCACTCTGCCAGCCTGTCTTGCCCCTATCAGCTTTCTGCCACTCTGCTTTGCTGCCATACACCAGATGACTCACTTTACTCCTTGTGGTGTTCTTGCCACTCTCATGGTTCCTCAGTGTGTTGGTGCTAGTCTATCTGCTTGCTATGTTCCCCCTTCATTGTACTGTTGGATGTCAATGCCACTTGTCTTGCCGCTTTGCCTGGGGTGCTGCCTTTGATGGTTCATGCATCTGCTATCGGTGCTCTGTTTTGAAGCTGTGGTGTGTTTTTGACATTCTCACTGCTGCTTTGTGCCTCTGTTAAAGCACTCTTGCCACTTCTGGTAGCCCTTTGCACCTTTCCAGTGCCTTAGGCTATTCATGCCACTTAGGTGCCACTTTGCCACAGTCTAACTACCTTGGAGCTCTTTTGTTGTTGTGATGATTGCTCCCCAGAAGTTTCATGAAAATTGATAAGAAAACCCCAATTCTGCAGCCAAAAATAGGCTGGAAATCCTTCCCCCATTGACTTTAATGGGAACCGGGAAACGTATGGACAGATCGGCAACTTATGGAATTCTCCATACTTCCATATTGAACGGAATCGACCCTCAACGAAAACGTATCACCGATTCAACGAAAACCCTTTTGTCTGCACATCCCTAACAAATCATGTTAATGGTAAACAGCATGCAACAAAGGCAAAATATAGACTCCTTTGACACAGAGTACTGTAGCCATGGACCATGCATTTCTTCTCCATTGTCAAGACTCCTTTAGTAATCAATTGTTGAGAATTTTCTTTGATTGCCATTTTTAGGGACATCAGATTGATAGATTGATCCCTTGTCACTCCTGCCCTACTTCTCTGGCTGTACAAAATGGCCACCAATGAACTGGTGCCAGCCTTGGGTCCACCAGCGACAATTTTATACAACCAGCAGTATGAAACAGAAGAGGCAGGGGATGGCTCTTGTCCCAGAACACCCACAGAACTGTGAGAGGTTAAAGGATGGGGTGGGGAGAGATCATGAGATGTCCAGGGGAACAGTTGCTTCAGCGAGTTTAGTAGGAAGGGGGAGAGCCCAAAGCCCACATCTGGATTTTCTTTTTTATAATTGTAATTTTGTGTCTGCTGTGCATGCCACCCCACTATTGCCAACAAACAGACACAGCACTAAGCATATTATATTTAATGACTGGTTGGGTCTAATGGCTCATATCTGCCACTGTATTCTGTATTTCACAACTTCCAGGGACACTGTTTTTTCTCGTGGCGTTAGCACAAGCAGTAAATGTGAAATTTCTCTCACACCTCTCCACTAGACATGGGAAAAAGCAATTTCCAAAGCCATTCCCATGCTGAAAACAGTGTTTTTACGTGCAGAAATGTGGTCTTTGAAAACTGCCTTCCTAATCTGCTCTTAAAGTTATGTTTAGGTACTACTGCATACCTAAATGTATATGCATTATGCAAGCAGACGAAGCATTCCCAGAGGAGAAGCAGGCGGGGGTAACACTTATGTGCATACTTTTGAACTTCAGAAGTAGACATATATATTTCCCCAGAAAATCTATTCACACAAATTGCAGATGCAAGCCTGTGCTCATACTTTTCAGAATCTATTTTAAAAGGTAATTTTTTCCCTTTGAAAATTAGCATAAGGTCTATGGATAGAAAGTGTCCCCAGGTCTATGCACACCTCTTTCCCCCAGAGCCACCTCTCTGATTAGCTCAGTTCCAAATCTGAGAGAAATGTACAAGAGAAGGAAACCAAGAGAAAAATTTCAATATGCTGGAAAAAAAATAAGGTGGAGATATAAAGTCAGAGGAACCTTCGTGCAATCACACTGCAAGATGCAGTCACCCTTAGATGCAGAAGACTTCATTCTCAATAAAGCATCTAGCAACTAAAAATATAGACATTTGTTTCAGCCTGCACAAACCCGCCTGATCTTCAAACACAAGTGCCCTCATAGTGTGTGTTTGAATACTAGCAGTGGTAATTTTCTTTTAAAAAAAAGGACTCAGGTTAGGGCCAGCAATGCCTTCCATCTTCTACTTCAGCTTCAGCGACAAAGGGATCCAGGTTGGTGATTTAACGTGACCTGGCCAAATATCACTGCAGAAGATCGCGATGTTATGAGGATAAAACAGTCACAAATACTTTTAAGTCATGTCAAATGAAACACTGCCCAGAACATTTCTTTTTTTTATATGGATTCAGGCATTCTCTACCCATGTAGCTCCTGCATACATCCTGAATAAGCCTCTGAAAATTAAACTGAAAATAATATAAACAAGTTAAGAAGCTTAACAATTTCAAAGCAATAGAGATTGAAGAATTTCTCATTTTTCTTACATTGCTTTCATATTTTAAGGTCATCCAGCCTTATCTGTGTGGGAAAAGCTATGACAGTTGTTTGTTTACACACATCATTAATTCGGGTACAGCATGAGAACTGCTCTGCATAACTAGTACTACCTCTTTTTAACTACATAGCCACATTCAGAGAAGCTTAACATAATAAACAAGTCTTTTGATTTGAAACTATAAAGATTATAAAAATATTTAAATTATAAGAGCCCTATAGACAAAAGCTTAGGCAAAATCTTTCCAGCTAAAATATGCACTTAGCTGATTAAATAAGACATTTCCGATTATAGTGGATGTGCAGCAGCAGCGGCTTGGCTGAATATGTGCTGTACAGTGAACTACTGGCATGTAGCCAGATAATAAAAAAGGTGTTCCGGGGCATAAAAAGGAAATAGCCAAAACCTAGCCGGATAAGTCAAATTTTCAGTTGTGCAGGGTTGCATGATTGATAATGTGTGCCCAGTTAAACCTAGGGCTGCTACTTAGATGTCTGCAGAAGTGGACCTCTCATAATAGCCAAATAACTTTGTCCAGATGGCATTTAACATAGCTGTGGCTACATTACAGCTGTTGGAGACAATCAAGACACCGGCATGCTTCCAGATTAACAGTGTCAGCGCCAGTGGCAGTGAAGGAGACAGGCCCATCAGCAGAGCAGCAGACCAGAAGGAGATAACAGCCACAAAGGGTGTACAGGACCAGAATGAATTGCTTTAACCTCTCTGAAGGGCAAGTCTTCACTAGGTATGATTTAATAAGCAAGCTATTTTTGATATAAAAGTCATCATTGCCTTAGCGTTCCTAGCCACTGGCAGTTTCCAACTGACTGTAGGTGATATTATTGCATAACACAGTTTTGTTTATTATTTACAGCATTTATTACCCGCTGATCCACAGATCTTACTGAGGAACAAGTGTACACACATCAAAAAATCAATATAAAACAAAAGCAATGCACCAATATCGTATTTCTGCATATTGCAATACCCTCCCAGTTCGAAATCCCTGTAAACCATCCCAATGCCTAGTGCAAGCTATGGTGTGCTGAAGGCTAAAGAGATGTGTTTTTAGTTATTCTGTAAATTTCAGCAGATTCTTTTCATTCCAAAGGACAGGTCCTGCCACCGTGAAAATCTGATCCCGTGATTTTTTAAATTTTATTATGGGATGGAACCTCCAAGAAATGTTTCTTGGAGGAGCATAGAGTCTCTTGGGGAATGATAACGAACCATTTTGTCAGACAAGCATTTAGCAACCAGGCCTTGAATCACTTTAAAAACTAAGACCAAAGTTTGAATCGAAAACGCCAAAATATTGGGAGCCAATAAAGGCTAACCAAGACCGGAAAGATGTGATCATACCTAGAGCACCCTTAGATTAAACAGGCTGCTGAGTTTTGTATTAATTGTAAAGCAATCATAGTAGATTTGGGGAGGCCCAGAAATAAGGGGTTTGCAGTAATTCCAAAGGGGAGAGTATTAGTGACTGGATCACTGACTGGATCTATTGTCTGCAAATAAGGCTTTAATGTTCACAGTAGATGAAGTTTGAAAAAAGAACAGCAGATCAAAGATTGAATATGAGACTAAACATGAGAGAGTGGAGTAAACTATGACCCCTAAATACCTAGGGACAGATCTTCAAACCTGCGTGCAGGCGTAGATTTGTTCGCGCCACCCTGCGCGAACAAATCTATGCCTGATTTTATAACATGCGCGTGCTGCCATGTGCATGTTATAAAATCCAGGGTTGGCGCATGAAGGGGTACACAATTCGTTCCCCTCCGCACCCCCCCCCCCACCTTCCCCTATCTAATTCGCCCCCCAGCCCTATCTAAACCCCCCTACTGTTATTGTTGAAGTTACACCTGCCTCGGGGCAGGTGTAACTTGCGCGCGCCGGCTGGCTACCGGCGCGCCATCCCCCAGCACAGCAGCTGTTCCGGAGGCCTCGGTCCCTCCCCCGGAATGCCCCGGGCTGGCGCCCCACCCACGGCCCCACCTCTGGAACGCTCCTTTTCGAAGCTCCACGACATACGCGCATCCCGGGGCTTGCGTGCGCAGGGGCAGATTTTCTTGGATTTAAATTGTCGTGCTTTATGGGATATACCAAATTTATCAGTCCAGTCCTTCCGGGAGGAAGAAGTGCGTCCCGTATGCACTATCCCATATACGAATCGAGCTGGACAAGTAGCTGCTCTAATTCGTCAACATTGGCCGATTCTTAAAACACATCAGATTTTTCAATAATTCCCTATTATTACTTATACAAGGGGTAGAAATATTGGCGATGTGGTGTCTCATTCTCTTTTGGCTTCGTGCAGCAATGATCATTCAATGCAGACGGTGGGCCACTGGCATTGTCAACAGGGATCTCAATGTGCTTTGTGTGATCAGACAATCATCGGAAAGGACAGGACTGATAAATTTGGTAAATCCCATAAAGCACGACAATATACAGATTGTAGAACAACTGGAGTTATATATTTAATCAAATGTCCGTGCGACCTATATTATATTGGGCGCACTAAACGCTCCATCAGAACACGACTAATAGAACATCGGAGTTGTATCACGACAGCCAAGTTAACAGCACCTATGGTAACACACTGTATCGATAACAATCACAGCTTTCATCAATTACAGTGGCGTGTAATGGACGTTGTCCCTGTAAACCCAAGAGGGGGGGATTCCAATCGGGTATTAAATCTGCGAGAACAACAATGGATCTTTTGGATGCATTCAGCGCATCCATTCGGTCTTAACAGTGCGGTAGAATGGTATTCATTATAACCAAAAGTGACGTAGACACATCGTCATTAGTGCTTCTAATGTTGGAGACAAAAAGGAATGGGTGACCATATCCCCCAAATTATTCCCACGACTGTATGTTATTATAGGTGGTTTCTCAAAAACTTGGTGAATTTTCAACACTGGCCAATAATGGCGACTGAGAGCAGCTATTTGGCCTGCTTTTAAAGAATATGGTATAGTACATACTAATGCGGTCTCATCTTGAGCTGGAGAATTCTCCAACAATAACCATTGTTGCTCAGCGTGGTATGCATGTTTGTATGCTTTTTTTATACATTTACATGGGTAACCACGCAACAGCAATCTTCTTTTAAGCTGCTCCGCCTATACTATAAATTCTTGTTTAGTGTCGCATAACCGTCTTAAACGTAAAAACTGTCCCACCGGTAAATTGGTCCGAAGATGGTACGGATGGAAACTGGTGTAATGTAATAAAGTGTTTCTTTCACTCTTTTTCGATACAATGAAGTTGACAACCTCCCTCCTCTCTTCATAATCTGCAAATCCAGAAAATTAATGCAGGCCCAAATAGCTGCTCTCATTCGCCATTATTGGCCAGAGTTGAAAATTCACCAAGTTTTTGAGAAACCACCTATAATAACATACAGTTGTGGGAATAATTTGGGGGATATGGTCACCCATTCCTTTTGTCTCCAACATTAGAAGTCCATGCGGATGTAAATATTGGTCACTGGCAATGTAATCAATGTTCCATGTGTAGGCATTGTACCTACACATGGAACCTACATTGTACCTGAAGACTGGAGGATAGCAAATGTAACCCCAATATTTAAAAAGGGCTCCAGGGGCGATCCGGGAAACTACAGACCGGTTTAGCCTGACTTCAGTGCCAGGAAAAATAGTGGAAAGTGTTCTAAACATTAAAATCACAGAACATATAGAAAGACATGGTTTAATGGAACAAAGTCAGCATGGCTTTACCCAGGGCAACTCTTGCCTCACAAATCTGCTTCACATTTTTGAAGGAGTTAATAAACATGTGGATAAAGGTGAACTGGTAGATATAGTATACTTGGATTTTCAGAAGGCGTTTGACAAAGTTCCTCATGAGAGGCTTCTAGGAAAAGTAAAAAGTCATGGGATAGGTGGCGATGTCCTTTCGTGGATTGCAAACTGGCTAAAAGACAGGAAACAGAGAGAAGGATTAAATGGGCAATTTTCTCAGTGGAAGGGAGTGGGCAGTGGAAGTGCCTCAGGGATCTGTATTGGGACCCTTACTTTTTAATATATTTATAAATGATCTGGAAAGAAATACGACAAGTGAGATAATCAAATTTGCAGATGACACAAAATTGTTCAGAGTAGTTAATCACAAGCAGATTGTGATAAATTGCAGGAAGACCTTGTGAGACTGGAAAATTGGGCATCCAAATGGCAGATGAAATTTAATGTGGATAAGTGCAAGGTGATGCATATAGGGAAAAATAACCCATGCTATAATTACACAATGTTGGTTCCATATTAGGTGCTCCAACCCAAGAAAGAGATCTAGGTGTCATAGTGGATAACACATTGAAATCGTCAGTACAGTGTGCTGCGGCAGTCAAAAAAGCAAACAGAATGTTGGGAATTATTAGAAAGGGAATGGTGAATAAACGGAAAATGTCATAATGCCTCTGTATCGCTCCATGGTGAGACCGCACCCTTGAATACTGTGTACAATTCTGGTCGCCGCATCTCAAAAAAGATATAATTGCGATGGAGAAGGTACAGAGAAGGGCTACCAAAATGATAAGGGGAATGGAAACAACTCCCCTATGAGGAAAGACTAAGGAGGTTAGGACTTTTCAGCTTGGAGAAGCGACGACTGAGGGGGATATGATAGAGGTGTTTAAAATCATGAGAGGTCTAGAACAGGTAGATGTGAATTGGTTATTTACTCTTTCGGATAGTAGAAAGACTAGGGGGCACTCCATGAAGTTAGCATGGGGCACATTTAAACTAATCGGAGAAAGTTCTTTTTACTCAACGCACAATTAAACTCTGGAATTTGTTGCCAGAGGATGTGGTTAGTGCAGTTAGTATAGCAACTTCTTTGCAGGGAATCTGGCTAGTGTTGTGTTCCGCGGCCGTGGCAGTCCACGACCGCGGTTCCCTACCTTGCCCGCTGCAGTCCATCACCGCGGGAGCCCCGGGGGAGGGCACTGATTTTGGGCCGTCGCTCCGGCATGGTCCTCAGTGCTGCTCACTGCAGGAGGAGCCGTCCTGCTTCCCCCTCATGGCGTTCAGCAGCGTTTCTCCTCCGCGGGGGAAATCAAAGATGCCTGCCACCATCTTTAGGCATGAGGCCGCGCCTCCTCCATAGATTTAAAGAGACCTGATCCCTTTAACCAGCTTCACCTGTTCCTGATCAGCCTGAGCAGGGGAAGTATAAAGGGAAGCCTCCTCTGCTCATTCCCTGACTTGGCAGCATCCTCCAGCGCTGTCTAGTCTGCTTACTTCGGTGAGTTCCTTGTGCTTTGGATCTTTGTTCCTGTAATGTCTTGGTGTTTCCGGTTCCTGACTTCGGATTGGCTGACGGTGATTCTCTGGTGGGTGACTTCGGATTGGCAAGCGGTGATTCCTCTGGTGTGTGACCTCGGACTGGCAAGGGGTGATCCCTCGGTGTGTGACTTCAGACTTGTAAGCGACGACCCTCTGTAACTTGTCCTTGGACTCCTTCCGGACTACCATCTCCAAGGGCCCGCCTAAGTCCCAGCAGTCCGGGTACCTATGGGCTCCTCCCGGGGGGACCACGGGCTTCCAGGGCGAAGCTCCAGTCAGCCCTTGCACCAATACCTTGACCTCTCAAAGATCCACCTAAGTCCCAGTGGTCTGGGTCCCTACGGGCTCCTCCTGGGGGGATCGTAGACTTCCAGTGGTGAAGACACAGGTCCTTTTCTTGTCTCATCTGCCTCCGCAGTCGCCTCAGTCTCGTGCCAAGGGTCAGCTGGTCCAGTTTTCTGCTCTGCCTCGCCACCCGACGAGAGACCCTACGGATCTTCTGAAAGGTATTCCATCCTCCATCGGCCAAGGGTTCACAAGCCTGAGCATAACAGCTAGAGTTTGAGGGTACTGGGGATTTTATGCCCCTTGGGATAGGACATGCACTGCCTAGACTTCTTTGTGTAGCCTTTCCTGATATATTGCCAAACTACTGATAAGAAAATCTTTCTGCATACATACTCTAAAATGGTTGACTTCTTGTTTTTGTCCACTGCTTATAATCACCATATTCCATTCCATTCCATCCTGGGCAATTGCCAGGTGTTTGACCTTGAAACTTATAGGCTTCTTTGTGTGAAGGGGGCCAATGGGGAATCTGTGAAGGGGAGAAGGCAAGGGAATCTGTGAAGGCAGGGGAATTTTGTGAAGGGAGGCCATGGGCTGGGTCTAGCAGAAGCAGGGGGAAACGGGATGGTGACTGCCAGTGTACATACTGACCTTGTAAGTATGAAGCAAATCTGTTTTTTAGTGACACAAAAATATATGACAGTATTATTCTCCCATAAAAGACATAATTATACACACTGATACACCAAGCCTATGCAATAATTTATAGCATGCATGCTAAAGCCATCTTGTGCACACAAAAAATATTGTGCTTGTTGCGGTTCCAGTCACGGCAGTCGCGAAAGGACCCTTACCACCTTTGTTCCGGCGCATCTCCGAGGGTCTGCGGCCTGTTTCGCGGCATCCCCGTGAGGGGGACGCCACCGAGAAGCCCTGCCTGGATGCCTTCTCCCTAGGCGCACGTGCAAGCCGCGCTTATGAAGGCCGTTTCCAGCCATTGAAAGCTCCGTCCTATCCGTGACATCAGACGCCGCGGCCTATGTAAGGCCGCCGTGGAGCCCAGGATTTTGCCTTGCAACAGGGTTCCTTGCGGTTCTCTGTTGCGCAATGCCCTGGAGTGTGCTATTGCGTTAGCAACTCCGTTCCTGCTCGAGACTTGTTTCTCTCCATGCCCCAAGTCTTGCTTTGTCTGGCTTGCCTGAGTAATCTGTTCTGCTTCAGTTCCAGCTTGGTTCCAGTAGCCAGTCCTGCTTCAGTTCCTGTCTGGTTCCAGTAGCTAGTCCTGCTTCAGCTCCTGTCTGGTTCCAGTAGCCAGTCCTGCTTCAGTTCCTGTCCGGTTCCAGTTGCCTGTCCCGCTGCAGCTTCTGCTTGCTCCAGTTCCAGCCTGCTTCAGTACCAGCCTGACTTCTGCCTGCCTGCTCCAGCTTCCGTGATCTCCCAAGTCCCAGCAGCCGGGCTCCTTTTGGGGGAGTTTCGGCTTCCAGGGTGAAGCTCACGTCCAGCTCCTGCCTGGTATCCGCCTCCCGACCTGTCACTCCCTAGAGACTATAGTACACCTCACCCCAGTCTCTCACAGGTCAGCCCAAGGGTCGGCTCGAGACTTGTTTCTCTCCATGCCCAAGTCTTGCTTTTGTCTGGCTTGCCTGAGTAATCTGTTCTGCTTCAGTTCCAGCTTGGTTCCAGTAGCCAATCCTGCTTCAGTTCCTGTCTGGTTCCAGTAGCCAATCCTGCTTCAGTTCCTGCCTTGTTCCAGTAGCCAGTCCCGCTTCAGCTTCTGTCCGGTTCCAATTGCCTGTCCCCCGCTGCAGCTTCTGCTTGCTCCAGTTCCAGCCTGCTTCAGTACCCAGCCTGACTCCTGCTTGCCTGCTCCAGCTTCCGTGATCTCCTAAGTCCCAGTGGCCGGGCTCCTACGGGCTCCTCCCGGGGAGTTCCGGCTTCCAGGGTGAATCTCCTAAGTCCCAGTGGCTGGGCTCCTACGGGCTCCTCCCGGGAGAGTACCGGCTTCCAGGGTGAAGCTCACGTCCAGCTCCTCCCTGGTATCCGCCCTCCCGACCTGTCGCTCCCTAGAGACTATAGTACACCTCACCCCAGTCTCTCACAGGTCGGCCATGCAAGGCCATGGACTCAGCCGAGGTACCAGGACCCCAGGACCTTCCTGGGTTGGCTCTGCAACTACAACAGCAGCAACAATACCTGGATGTCCTGGCCGGATCCATTGGGCAACTGGCTGCCCGAATGAATGCCCCACGATACTCGTCCTTCGCCTGGTTGTGGGTTTACGACCCGAGGATGCAGCCTCACCTGTGACTCAGCTGCCACCGCCTGCCCGCTATGCTGGAGATGCCAAAATCTGCCGTGGGTTTTTAAAACCAGTGTTTCGTGCGCTTCTCTCTACTGCCCCAGCAGTTCCCCATGGATTCTGTCAAAGTAGCGTTACATTTTCTCCCTGCTCGATGGAAAGTCCCTGGTGTGGCCACCCCCTTTGGGAGCATAACAACTCCTCCTTGGATGACCTGCAGCAGTTTGTCACCAATTCTCGCCAAACCTTTGACAAACTGGCCCGCCAGGCCTCAGCCACGTCTGAGTTGCTCCAGCTTCGCCAAGCAATCCCGTTCCCTGGCAGACTATGCGATGGACTTTAGAACCCTTGCTCAGGAAGTAGGTTGTCAGGACAATAGTCTTAAAGCCATCTCTTTGGAGGGCTTGTCAGGGCGCATCAAAGACGAGATTGCCACCCCGGGAACTACCAGAATATCTTAACGCCCTCTTTGACATGGCTGCCTGCATCGACCGCCACCTACAGCAGCGAGCATGAGAATTACGTACGACTAAACACAGCCCTGCCTGCAGTTCCTCACGCCTGCTGTCTTCTCCTAGGCCTGCTCGTCCTGATGTTCCTGCCTCAGAACCCATGCAGTTGGGCCGTGCCCCGCTCTCCCCTGAGGAGAGACAACGCCGCTGCTCGATGAGCTCATGCCTCTATTGTGGCCAGAAGGGTCACACTTGGCACACTGTCAGGAGCGTGCGGAAAACTCCAGAACCTAGGAGGTCGGGAGGAGCTGCTCCTAGGTTGTGCCACAGCTCCTCAGAGTACCTTGGAGTTTCCCAGAGGGTCTTTGGAAACCCTCGCCTTCCTGGATTCCGGGGCCGGAGGTAATTTTTATCCAGTAAGACTTGGTCTCTCAACTGCAGATACCGACGCAAGAGATGAGAGGTTCCGCTTCGAATTACCTCCATTCAAGGAACGCTCCTTCCAGGTCACATATTGACCGCCATGACCCCCATTACAGTCCGCACCGGGGCGATCCACTCGGAGGAGATAGCCTTCCTAATTCTTGAAAAGGCTGTCCACCCCGTGGTGCTTGGGCTGCCATGGCTCCAAAAGCACTCACCTGTGATCCAGTGGGACACCCTGCAAATCACTAGTGGAGTCCCTATTGCCTCTGTCATTGTATGAAGGTTCCCAAGCCTCCAGCACTCCTGCTTTTGCACTCCGCCCTTGGACCCTCCGGCTCCCTACGAGGACTTTGCCGATGTCTTCTCAAAGTCGAAAGCAGAAATCCTGCCGCAGCACCGATCATACGATTGTGCTATCGACCTGTTGCCCGGAACTACGCCATCTCAGGGTAGGGTGTATCCCTTGTCCCTGCCCGAGACACGGGCCATGTCCCGAGTACATCACTGAGAATTTAGCGAAAGGATTCATTCGCCCGTCGAAATCGCCTGCAGGGGCAGGATTCTTTTTCATCAGTAAGAAAGATGGCTCCCTGAGGCCCTATATCGACTACCGAGGACTCAACGTGATTATGAAACGGGACCGATACCCTCTCCCGTTGATACCAGAACTACTTGACCAGCTCCAAGGCCAAGAGTCTTCACTAAGTTGGATCTACGCGGGGCCTACAACTTAGTTAGAATCCGCCCCGGAGACAAATGGAAGATCGCGTTCAATACCCCGGGATGGGCATTACGAATACCTCATAATGCTCTTCGGCCCTTGTAACGCCCCAGTACATTCTGGATCCCAAGAAGGTGTGTCTTGCCACCACCTCTGTGTCCTCCGAGGAAAAGACCGTAGTCCCACGCCGCTCTCGAAGGGCCGTGCTGGCATGGGCCCCACGAATCCCTCATGGGAGGGCATGCGGGACGTACCGGAACCCTAGATCTCCTCAACCGGTACTATTGGTGGCCAACGGTAAGACAAGATGTTCGTCTCTTTGTCGACTCCTGACCCACCTGTGCTTTGGAGAAACTGCTTGGTGGGAAAACCAGAGGATTGTTACACCCTTTGTCTATTCCGGTGGTGCCCTGGATGCATATCTCCACAGACTTTGTGGTGGATCTCCCAGCATCTGACGGGAACACAGTCATCTGGGTCGTTGTGGATCAGTTCTCCAAAATGGCACATTTTGTTCCCTTGTCAAAATTGCCTTCAGCACCCACCTTGGCTAATTTGTTTGTTCAACATGTATTCCGTCTGCATGTCCTTCCCTAGGACATCGTATCAGACCGAGGACCACAATTCACCGCCCGTTACTGGAAGGCATTATGTAAACGCTTCAAGGTCCAGTTGAGTCTCTCATCAGCCTTTTACCCTCAGAGTAATGTGGCGAAACTCGGCACGAGTCGGGCATTTTTAATTAATCACATACGTCTCCACCAATTAAAGATTTGGAAAAGGACCCTTGGGCATCTATTCTTTGTTGTTACCCTCAGAGTAACGGACAGACCGAACGCACGAACCGGACCCTGAAGACCTTCCTGCGTTCCTTTGTAAACGAAAGACAAGACGATTGGGCCCAACTACTCCCGTGGGCAGAATTTTCATACAATAATCATACACACTCTGCCACAGGACGTTCGCCCTTCCTAGCTGTCTATGGGAAGCAGCTCCGGCCACCCTTGCCCTCGCCTGAGCCCAGTGCACTGCCAGCAGTGCAGCTCTCTGCCCAACTACTTGCCCTTTGGACGTCTATACAAAGAAAGATGCAAAGAGCCACCTGTGCCGCCAAAAAGTGGGCAGACAGCCACTGTCAGCCAGCACCAGTCTACCTCCCAGGGGACCATGTTTGGCTGACTACAAAGAATTTACAACTTCGATTTCCTCTTGCAGACTCGCTCCCAGATTCTGCGGACCGTTCCACATTGCCGAGCGTGTAGGACCTGTTTCCTATCGCTTGCGCTTACCCTCCTCTATGCACGTGCACAATGTTTTCCAAGTATCGCTTTTGAAGCGTCTCATTCTCTCCAGGTACCATCCTCAACCTCCCGAAGCTACAGATCCTTCCATGCCAGGAGATATCACCTACCAAGTCCGGGAGGTTCTAGATGCCAGATTTCATCAACGCCGCTGGGAGTACCTCATCGCCTGGGAGGCTGCGGCCCTGAGGACAACTCATGGGAGCCAGCCCACAACATCCTTGATAAAGACTTACTGAAGGCCTTTCATCAAGACCACCCAGGTAAACCCGGGCCTGCTAAGAGGGGGCATAAGAAGGGAGGTACTGTTGCGGTTCCAGTCACGGCAGTCGCGACTGGACCCTTACCTCCTTGGTTCAGGCCTGTCTCCGAGGGTCTGCGGCCTGTTTCGCGGCATCCCCGTGGGGGGGATGCAGCCGAGAAGCCCTGTCTGGACGCCTTCTCCCTAGGTGCGCGCGTGCAAGCCGCGCTTATGAAGGCCATTTCCTACCACTGAAAGCTCCGCCCCATCCGTGACGTCAGACGCTGCGGCCTATGTAAGGCCACCACGGAGCCCAGGACTTTGCCTTGCAATGGAGTTCCTTGCGGTTCTCTGCTGCGCCGTGCCCCGGAGTGTGCTATTGCGTTAGCAACTCCATTCCTGCTCGAGACTTGTTTCTCTCCGTGCCCAAGTCTTGCTTTTGTCTGGCTTGCCTGAGTAATCTGTTCTGCTTCAGTTCCAGCTTGGTTCCAGTAGCCAGTCCTGCTTCAGTTCCTGTTTGGTTCCAGTAGGCAGTCCCGCTTCAGCTTCTGTCCGGTTCCAGTTGCTTATCCCGCTGCAGCTTCTGCTTGCTCCAGTTTCAGCCTGCTTCAGTACCAGCCTGACTCCTGCCTGCCTGCTCCAGCTTCCGTGATCTCCCAAGCCCCAGCGGCCGGGCTCCTACGGGATCCTCCCGGGGGAGTTCCGGCTTCCAGGGTGAATCTCCTAAGTCCCAGCGGCCGGGCTCCTACGGGCTCCTCCCAGGGGAGTACCGGCTTCCAGGGTGAAGCTCACATCCAGCTCCTGCCTGGTATCCGCCTCCTGACCTGTCACTTCCTAGAGACTATAGTACACCTCACCCCAGTCTCTCACAGGTCAGCCCAAGGGTCCACTAAACAGTTCACTCACAACAGTGCTATGCAGAAATTACTTACCATGCAAATTAAAAGGATCTGAAAACACATTAGCATGAGTATACAAAAATGTGCATGTCTATTAATGGAAATGAAAGAACATCATATGCAACTGTCTACTGAGCTCATGCTAAATCTTGTGATATGCTCATCCCCCACTCTATTTAGTAACCGCGAACTAACTAGATAATATTTACAAGTGTTAGGGTCCTGGTGTTAATAACATAGGCATGTTATAGTTAGTGCCCAGTTGTCCTTTGGAGTAATTTTGTATCAGCCCTTATAAGAAAGTCAGAAATATGCACAGTTCTGTATGGGAACAGATGTAAATGTTCACACATACATTTGTGTGCATACTTTTTTTTAAAGTATATATTTGAATGGTTACCCCACCCTAACTCTGCCCCTAAGAAAGTTTATTTCAAGTATAGGTAAAATTTCTTTTGTACATACATTTAATTATACAACTCCTGGGGTTATTTTCAAAAAGGTCTACTGTTTATAAACATGTAAAATGGAATTTTATGCATGTATATGTTTTTGAAAATTCAGTCCATACTTTTGAAAACCCAAATGTATTCACATAGGTCCAATCCCCTTCCCTAAGCTGTCCCTGGGAACACCTCCACTTAAACTTATGCAAATAAAGGATAAACGTGCTCAAGGTTACCTACATATCAGTTGGGCAATTTAATAACAAGCCATTTCTATGAGTAAAGCACTGCTTTATCATGGGAATCTCTTTGAAAATTACC
The DNA here is from genome assembly GCF_901001135.1 of Rhinatrema bivittatum. Lineage (NCBI taxonomy): Eukaryota > Metazoa > Chordata > Amphibia > Gymnophiona > Rhinatrematidae > Rhinatrema > Rhinatrema bivittatum. The sequence continues at coordinate 269,020,093 of NC_042620.1, read as the reverse complement.
CTCTTAAAATCCCTTCTTGTTTACTCCCGATTAGGGATGTGCAGAGCAAAAGTTTAAGTTCATATGTCCATATGTCCAAAGGGGGTCCCATTTGCGGTCAATATGGACATAAACAGAATTCAATGAGTTGAGTATATGTCCATATGTGCAAATAAAAATTTAAACCCTTCACCCTCCTTAATCCCCCCCCCCCCAAGACTTACCACAACTCCCCTGGTGGTCCAGCGGGGACAGGACGCCATTTCTGACCAACTTTGCAAGGAGCACGTGATGTCGGCGTCACGTCGGAGTGACGCGGCGTCACGTGATTCCCCGCGGGGTCGCTTCCGGGATCCTCGTTCGGCCCAAAAGGAACTTTTGGCCAGCTTGGGGGGGCCTCCTGACACCCCCAAGCTGGCCAAAAGTTCCTTTTGGGCCGAACGAGGATCCCGGAAGCGACCCCGCGGGGAATCACGTGACGTCGGCGCCACGTCGGAGTGACGCGGCGTCACGTGATTCCCCGCGAGTTTCCCTCCGGCACCCTCGTTCGGCCCAAAAGGAACTTTTGGCCAGCTTGGGGGGGCCTCCTGACACCCCCAAGCTGGCCAAAAGTTCCTTTTGGGCCGAACGAGGATCCCGGAAGCGACCCCGCGGGGAATCCACGTGACGTCTGCGCCACGTCGGAATGACGTGGCGTCACGTGATTCCCCGTGGGTTCCCCTCCGGCACCCTCGTTCGGCCCAAAAGGAACTTTTGGCCAGCTTGGGGGGGCCTCCTGACCCCCCCAAGCTGGCCAAAAGTTCTTTTTGGGCCGAACGAGCGTTCCGGCGCGAACCCGCGGGGAATCACGTGACGCCGCGTCACTCCGACGTGGCGCCGACGTCACGTGCTCCTCGCAAAGGATTTTCAGAAATGGCGTCCTCACTCCTCGCTGGATCACCAGGGAGTTGTGGTAAGTCTTTGGGGGGGATTAAGGAAGGTGAGGGGTTTAAATTTTTATTTTGGATCAACAATCGCGATGTCCAACTTATTCAACATAGCTATGTTGAATAAGTTGGAAATCTGATTGTTTATGTCGCATCACTTTTTTAAGTTAAAAAAAAAAATAAGTAGCGTTTTACATTTATGTTCAAAACGAATGCACACCCCTGCTCCCGATATCTTTTATTATATCTCTCAGTTTACAGAAAAATTAACTATTTCTAAATTTAAGCCACTTTCTTAAGAAATATTTTTCCTACTTTAGTCAGAAAGTGAACCTTCTTGTGGCCCTGGATTACTCTTTTACTTATTTAATATCCAAGCTAATAAAAGTTTACCCTATTTATTACTACTTGCTTTTACTACTACTTAAACATTTCCATAGCGCTACACAGAGCTGTACAAACATACAAAAAACAGTCCCTGCTTGAGAGAGCTTTCAATATAATAAAACATACAGGACAAGAGGCTTGGGTTATTTCATAAAACAAGACAATGGTTAAAAAAGAAAAGAAAGTTTTTAAGATCCATTATTGCACCAATCCTGGACAAATCAGACACTCCAACTCAGTTGCGGTATCATATGACAATTGTTTATTTGTTCTAGATCCATACATTCACATTTTTATAGCGAGTGCGGTCATTGGTGGTGTAATATGTGCTTGGCAACTGCCTTTCTCCCTAACGTCCTAGCTTTTCACCTCAATGTGCAGTGGATTGAATTTACGTGGTATTTGGTATGCTGTTATTGGTAACTTTCATATACATAAAAGACATATAACTGTATATGTATTTGTTTTTTACATAGTCATGCCTGTATAAACAGTTGCTATGGTTTTGTTGATGTTCATACTGTTTAATAAACTTTACATTCAAAAAAAAAAAAAAAAAAAAAAGAAAAGGCATGAGCTATAGAAATAAAAATAAATATATAAATAAAAAAAGAAAAGAAAGTTAGCTAACAAGAGTAAAAGCAGACAATCAGGCATAAGATTTAAAAGTGGTTTCAAAAGGTGGGTCTGACTCTTTAGATGGGATTTAAATATGGTGAGAGAGGGAGCATGACGAACCGATTCAGGAAGACTATTCTAAGCATACGACACGGCCAAGTGGAAAGCACAGAGTCAAGAATTGTTGGTAGAGGAGAAGGTTACAGATAGGAGTGACGTCCAATGGGAAGAGAGCACCAATGTGTAGAGAGAGATAAGAGAGGAGAGGGAGTGAGGTGCTGTAGAGTGAAGGCATTTGGAGGTGAGAAAGAGGGGCTAGAACTGTATATGGGAACGGATAGGCAGGTCAATGCAGTGACTTCAGAAGAGGGTTATGTCAGCATAGTGACTTTGGTGAAAGATAAGTCATGCAAGTGAAATTAGGACAGATTGTAGTGGAAAGAGATGGCTTGCCAGGAGATCTGTGAGGAACAGGTTGCAATAGACTCAGCAGGAGGAGATGAGAGAATGGATAATTATTTTTATTTACTCTATTTGATTAAAAAAAACCCTCTCTTTCTTAAAAAGGAACTAATCTTAAAGTGAAATAGCTGTAGGTCCTGTTTTTCTCCACTCAGTGAAAAATCTAGATGTTTCCTGAGAATTCTCTTTATCGACACCTGATTGGGTTACTTGGCCACTGGCCAGATCTTGAGATTTCCAACCAACCAGAAGGTTGCATTATTACTTTGTCAATACAAACTATTTTCTTAGTTGAATGATATCCAATCCGTGAGCTGGGTCAAGGAGGCAGCATTTTCTCCTAGTAAATAAAGAAAGCTGAGGCAAGCTCTGGAGAGATGCTTCAGGCTGCTGCTCTTGCTTTGGCCTTTTAGCAGTGACTCTTATTACTGTTTCTCACTGAGCACTGTAGCTTTAGGAAATCTACCCAGTATTTTTCAGAAACAGGTAAAGTATTATTTAATTAAACAAACCAGAAACCACTGAATCAAAATGTGTAAAGGCTGGGTGAGCATTCATTGTACATTCTCTCATTTCCTCCTGCTGCAATACTAATAGAAATTAAGTAATCTAATTATTCTGCTGTTTCTTTTTCTTTTTACACATTCCCAGGTATTTGAACAAAGACTCATAGGTCCTAGGAAAGGAATCAACTGTCACATCACAGACTGTAAAATCTCTAGAACAGTAAGAGATGTGTTTCTCTTTTTGTGTGTCTATATTGTAGTCACATATATTTTGACTAGTGAGAAAAATGTTCCGATTAGAGCAAAAAGATGAATATATTTGATATTGGGCATTTAACTAAGCATTTAAAAGGTTCAGACTGGAAAAAATGCCCATGATATTTGTTGAAGTTATAGTTAAGCTCTGAAAAGAAAGGAACTAGGACAAAGCAAAAACCACACGTGCTACATGTGGACTGGACATTACATCTGTACATTGGAAAAACTACTGAAAAATATTTACTGTATTTCCCGGTGATTTTTTCAGTGATTTCAGTGACTGTGACTTATACAACAGTGCAACTTATATACTGTCACAATCCCTCTCTCTCTCTCTCTCTCAGCCTGTGCTGTTAACCTCGTTGTACAAACAGGTTTGTCTTATCAAAAGGCGTGTCTTAAACAAAGGTGCGACTTATCTACCAACCTTTTGGTGAAAATGGCAATTTATAGGGTGTGCAACTTATATATTTGTATGACTTATACACCAGACAATACAGTATTCATTTTCACTAGATATATTCCATGAACTCAGAGCAATTCCTAAAGCTCTGAGGCTATGAAATATATTTAGTGGAAATGAATAAAAATTTGCTTTCTCAGATTGTGATATGATAAAGTGAATGCATAGTCACATGCTATAACATTTTGCATATATGAATTCCTTGGTATATGTCTATTATTCACATGAAATGTTATTGAAATTGCATTGGTTGAAAATGTAAATATTCTCAATGAATTATTTGTTTATAGTATGGAAAATATTTTTCCAATTAAGTTTGTACCACATTAATGTCTTAAACATTACAAGCAAAATGATATAGAATGTTTTGCCAAGTTTGTTAGAAATTTCTACAAATTAGTTGCTCGTTAATGTACAATCTTTAAAAAAGTTACTTATGTGTGAATATTTGAATAAAAAATATAAAAGATGTATGGAAATTAGAAAATTCCTGCTTTCAGCCAACTTTCAACATTTTAAAACCACTTCCTGTTTTATCACCATTAAACAAATTCAAAAGCATAGTTATAAATTGTTAAATGATATCAGATTTTTCTAATCAGTTCAGGTGGATGTTTTATGTAACATAACTGACTATGGATTTTTATATATTTCCTTAATTTTTGTTGAGGACTTTTACTGGCATGCATACTACAGCTTTAAACTTTGCAAATAGTAGATTACTTGTCTGTCTTTATACATAGGATTCTGTCATAGGAGATAATAAAAGGTGACTGGAATGTTTAGATTTTATGCAGCAAAAGATTTTATTATATTTTCTCTGTAAACCATGGAAAATATTTGGTAGAAGTGAATAAAAATGTTTCAGTAGTTCTTCTGATGTACAAATATAGGGACTGATTTTCAAAGTCCTAAAATGTCCATATGGTAACACATCTGGGTTTCCCTTTTCTCCTAGTTCCTTTTTTTTTTCAGAGCTTAACTATTCTTTGGCATTTTTCCCAGTCTTAGTTAAATGGCATCCTAGCTAACTAACCTCTCTTTTACTCTACCTGCCCTAACCATTAAAACCCCACTGACTAGCCTAGTTTTTTGTTTTACGCGCTGGTTTCCATTTAAATTCCCGGAACGTCCATGCCACCCCCAGACCATGCCCACACCCTGCCCCTTTTTTTGGACTTTTTTTTGTGACTTACTGGGAGATTCACACGTCCATGGATGCTTCTTAAAATATGCGCGCCGGCCGTAGAGACACACATAACTCCCTGACTTGTGCGCTTAGGGCTTTTAAAATCGACCCCTAAGAATGCAGAGATGTGCAGAAGAAAAATATTCGTTTTAGTTTTTGGTTCTTTTTTGGGAGTTTCTTCCCCCCATGAATTTTGGTTCGTGGATTGCTTGATTCGTTTAATTTGTGAAATAAAATAATCAAAAAATGAAAACAAAAAATAGCCAAAAATCAAAAAGGGAGCTCCCAGGGTTTCCCGCCCACTCAGAAAAATTCCTGGGCCATGATCCTCCCTGGCTCCCACTTACCTGGTCCAGAGGGAATACGCTGGCAAGACCTAGGCCCGGGCTGAAGCCTCGGCCATGTGTAGGCCAAGTTTGCGGCACCCTACAGCAACCTTGGCCTACTCAAGACTTGACACAGGGGTCTGGCCCAGAGACCGGGACCCGACACCTTGGCCTCAGCCTAAGCCGGAGTCCAGATGCAGGGCTGATGCCATGACTCGGGTCCCAATGCCAGGGCCTTGGCCAGACCTAAGCCCAATGCCGCAAACTGGACCCAGGCCTGGACCTAGGCCCAATACACTGACCCAGCCCAGAGGCTGGATCCCAGTCCTGGAACCTCGGCCTGGAGCAAGGCCTGATGACGTGACCCAGCCTAAAGGTAGGGTCCTGATGGCAAGGCTTCGGCCCAGAGCCAGGTCCGACATTGCGACACGGCCCAGAGGCCAGGTCTTGATGCCTGGCCTGGCCCAGAGGGTGGGTCCTAACACCTGGACCCAGGCCCCATGCCACAATCTGGTCTCTAGGAGTTTATTTATTAAAAGGACATTTTTGTGCTGGAACTTGTGCGGTACTCTCACTCCAGGACTGAAAACCAGTGAGCTCACTCACTTCCTGAATGAGGCAAGCACCTGTGACAGGCTTGGCAGTGTGAGGTGCTTGAAGGATGGAAGGATCCTATTTTTGGAAGGGACTGTGCTTAACCCTGCATCTTAGGGGAAGATCATCCTCGTTCGTTGTACTCAGAGGACAAGGGCTGAAGACCAGTAAGCCCATTCTGCCCATGAATGTGACAAGCACCTGTGACAACAGAACAACCAATTGGTAAATTATTATTTAATACCCAATGACTGATCCTGTCTGTTTTGATACAGCAACTCCCTCCAGGGATTGCCACAGCTACCAACGTACACAATGGATACATCTCTCCACTGTCTGGGCCATGGATAAGATTCTCCACCCATAAAAAAATTCCCCTTTGGGATACAGAGCTTAGGATCTGGGAGGAGTGCTTGCTGGAGAAGCCCTAAGATATAAATTAGTTGTGTGCCCTGAAAGCACAGTCTACTTTAAAAAAAAAGGGGTTACAGTTAGATAGGCTGGAATTAAGCTTAATAAGAGAGACAAAGTAGGACATTTAAATGATTTGATGTATGTTAAGTTATGGAAGGACTCTGGGCAAAAAGGTTGGGTTTGGTAATTGAGACGTGTTCAAGGGTAACCCTATTGAGAATGGGGAATGATGATGTTGGAACCCTTATCCCAGGCCTTCTGGAAACCTGGGCTTTTCCTGTATTCAGGGAAAGGGGAGCCCTGTATTTAGGATGCCCAGGGACAGGGAAGATCTTCCCATCTGAGGTGATTACCTGCTGCAAGGGTTAACTCTGGCTTTATCTTAGGTTGAGGGAAAAAAAATTACGTTGAGACATATAGGGGTAGATTTTATAAAAGTACGCCGGATTTTAATAGATACGTGCATAGCCGCGCATATCTTTTAAAATCTGGGGTCAGCGTGTGCAAGGCTGCGCAAAATTGGCAGCCTGAGCACGCCGAGCCGCACAGCCTGCCTACATTCACTCCGAGGCTGCTCCGAAATCGCCCCCGATGACATGCCGGCCGCGACTCGCCCCCGACATGCCCCCAACACACCCTCCCAGGAAAGCCCCGGGACTTACGCACGTCCCGGGGCTTTGCGCACGCCGGCAGCCTATGCAACATAGGCTCGGTGCGCGCAGGGGGAGCTAGGGGCAGGTTTTCGGGGGGTAGGCACATATGTTACGCACATACCCCTTTGAAAATCTGCCCCACATGGTGAAGATTTTTGTCTGCCCCTTTCTACCTACAGTGGAGCAGGGTAAGCAACCTGCATCCAGGGATTCCTCCCATAAAGGATCCAAAGAACATAAGAACATAAGAAATTGCGATACTGGGTCAGACCAAGGGTCCATCAAGCCCAGCATCCTGTTTATAACAGTGGCCAATCCAGGCTACAAGTACCTGGCAAGTACCCAAAAACTAAGTCTATCCCATGCTCCTGATTCTAGTAATAGCAGTGGTTATTTTCTAAGTCAACTTAATTAATAGCAGGTAATGGACTTCTCCACCAAGAACGTATCCAAACCTTTTTTAAAACCAGCTACACTATCTGCATCAACCATATCCCCTGGGAACAAATCTGACAGTTTAATTGTGCGATGAGTGAAAAAGAACTTTCTCCGATTCGTTTTAAATGTGCCCCATGCTAACTTCATGGAGTGCCCCCTAGTCCTTTTATTATCCGAAAGATTAAATAACCAATTCACATTTATCTGTTCTAGATCTCTCATGATTTTTAACACCTCTATCATATCTCCCCTCAGCCTTCTCTTCTCCAAGCTGAACAGCCTTAACCTCTTTAGTCTTTCCTCATAGGGGAGCTGTTCCATCCCCTTTATCATTTTGATCGCCCTTCTCTATACCTTCTCCATCTCAACTATATCTTTTTTGAAATGTGGTGACTAGAATTGTACACAGTATTCAAGGTGCGGTCTGATCATTGAGCGATACAGAGGCATTATGACATTTTCTGTTTTATTCACCATTCCCTTCCTAATAATTCCCAACATTTTGTTTCTTTTCTGACTGCCGGAGCACACTGAGCTAATGATTTCAATGCATGTGTAAACCAGCACGAAGCTAATAGCACTCATCACATGTAAATTCATGTTGATGGGGCTATTAGCTTTTACTCCCCAATGCAGTATTGCCGTGCATTAAACAGGTGCTCTTAATTGAGCGCCCACACTATGCACACTGATCCACCTCTTCCAGGCACCCGATTTAATATTTAAATGGGCTGCCATGGTAAAAAGAAGGCACTAGGGAAAGGTTTGCATTCCTAGTGCCTCCTTGGTATTGGGCGCCCGGGATTGGTGGCTGCCAGTGGGTTAGGAAAATGGATGCTCAATTTTAAAAGCAGCCATTTTCCTAACCTGTGCATGGACTTGGGTTAGTAAAATGGATGCTCATTAATTAAGCATCGATATTAAGTCAGAGGGCATGTGTTAATTTTTGAGAGTAAAAATGTGCGTGTCAGGCACACATTTTTATTGGTTATTTTTTGGACGCATTTTGGACGCGCTAATTAAAACATGCATCCAAGAGTCTGTAAAGCTGTGCGCTTGGCTGAGATCACTCGATTGCATTGGCCTGTGAGTCTGTATAATTCTGAGGAAGTGGAAGAATTGCTAATCAAGAGTACAAGAACTGAAAAGATCCTAGAGAACACCTATCTGGAGTCTTCAGCTCTTGGGGAAAGAGACAGTTTACTCTCTGTCAGGCCAATACAGAACAGTCCGCTCAGGCCAAGCGCACCGTTAGCCCCCATTTGGACGCGCGTTTTTGATGCGCTATTATTACCCCTTATACAGAAAGGGGTAATAATAGCGCGTGGAAAAGGCGCGGCCAATCCCCCTGAAACTCATAGTGCACATCACATGCGCACTATGGGGCGGATTTTCAGAGCCCTGCTCGCGTAAATCCGCCCAAAACCGGGCAGATTTACGCGAGCAGGGCCCTGCGCGCCGGGAAGCCTATTTTACATAGGCCTCCCGGCGCGCGCAGAGCCCCGGGACTCGCGTAAGTCCCGGGGTTCTACGAGGGGGGCGTGTCGGGGGCGTGTCGGGGGGGCGGGCCCGGTCGTCGCGGCGTTTCGGGGGCGTGTCGGCAGCGTTTTGGGGGCGGGTACGGGGGCATGGCTACGGCCCGGGGCGGTCCGGGGGCATGGCCACGCCCTCCGTACCCGCCCCCAGGTCGCGGCCCGGCGCACAGGAGGGCCCGCTCGCGCGCGGGGATTTACTTCTCCCTCCGGGAGGCGTAAATCCCCGGAGAAAGGTAAGGGGGGGGTGTAGATAGGGCCGGGCGGGTGGGTTAGGTAGAGGAAGGGAGGGGAAGGTGAGGGGAGGGCGTTAGAGGATTCCCTCCAAGGCCGCTCCGATTTCGGAGCGGCCTTGGAGGGAACGGGGGTAGGCTGCACGGCTCGGCGCGCGCCGGCTATACAAAATCGATAGCCTTGCGCGCGCCGATCCAGGTTTTTAGCAGATACACGCGGCTCCGCGCGTATCTACTAAAATCCAGCGTACTTTTGTTTGCGCCTGGAGCGCAAACAAAAGTAGGCTATTCGCGCGCCTTTTAAAATCCGCCCCTATGAGTTTTTCTGTACACCCTCTGACTCGGAAGCCCCAAAAATAAAAAAAATAAAAATCTTTAAAAAAAAAAAAAATCTTTCCGTGACCCGCAGGTTGGAAAACAGACGCTCAATTTTGCCTGTGTCCATTTTCCGAACCCGTGGCTGTCAGCGGGTCTGACAACCGACACCGGTAAAATTAAGCATCGGCTGTCAAACCCGCTGACAGCTGCCACTTCTGCTAATAAGGAGGCGCTAGGGACACTAGCGTGTCCCTAGCGCCTCCTTATTAGTGCGGGCCCTCATTTACATACTGAATCGCGCGCCCAGGAGAGGTGCCTGGGCACGCATTGGGAGAGCAGATGCTCGCCTCAGAGCACCGGCTCTCCCGCACACCATACTGTATTGGCCTGTGTGTAAGGACAGGATTTTTGGCCACCATAGGAGGAACTTTTCTGACCAAGTTAAAGGTCCCACTCTGACCTCCTGTTGCGCAGGAGGTGGACCCTTAAGCCGAGGTGGAGTTGACGCTATCTGCAGGGCAAGCCCTATGCGTCCCCACCGTTGGTAGGCAGAGTTGGTTGACTGATGGAGGCCGGCTGGAACTTCGCCAATACCAGCCCTCGTTCCCCACAAGTTGAGCCCTTGGGTACTGGGGCCGGCTGGAGTTACGTGGGCTTCTGTCCAAGGTCTTCTAATGGACGATGAGGAGGTCAGCCAGGGACAGCAGTGGTAAGAGAAGCAGGTCAGATCTGGATGAGGTGGAGTCCCAGAGACCCTGGCACCAAATGGAACAAGAGGCAGACAGGGGGCGCCCGAGTAAGAACAGGCCAATGCCTGAGAAGCCAAGACCAGAATGAGTGTAGCAGAGGCGTCGTTGAACAAGCTGGAGTCAGGGCAGGTGGCAGGCAAGGTAGAACAGTAAGGCAAGGCGATGGTCAAGTCCAAGAGATAATCGATGGCATAGTCAGACAAAGCAGAGGTCGGGTCCAGGAGATGATCAGTAGCATGGTCAGGCCAGGTTGATAGCTGAGTGGCTGGTGGATGTGAGGATCGCTTGGTAATTTGCCTGCCTGGTGTGAAGATGGCGAACCTCATCCTTCAACTAGATAGGATTTTAGTAGTGCTGGGGAGGAGTCAGCTGTCTTGGTACATGTGTGTACCAATAGGGGTGTGCATTCGTTTTGAACTTATATGTAAAACGCTACTTTTTTTTTTTTTTAACTTAAAAAAGTGATGAGGCGAAAACGATCGGATTTCCAACGTATTCAACATAGCTATGTTGAATACGTTGGAAATTGCGATCGTTGAGGTCAGGAAGCCCCCCCAAGCTGGCCAAAAGTTCCGTTTGTGTCCAACGAGGGGTCCGGGAGCGGAACCGCATTGGACCACGTGACGGCCACATCACTCCGACGTGACGCGGACGTCACGTGCTCCTCGCAAAGGAATAGAGGAATGGCTTCCTGACTCCCCGCTGGACCACCAGGGAGTTTTGGTAAGTCTTGGGAGGGATTAAGGAGGGTGAGGGGTTTAAATTTTTATTTAGGGAACCGGTGCACGTATGGACATAGACTCAACTTATGGAATTCTCCATATGTCCATATTGACCGAAATTGACCCCCCTTTTCGACTTATGGACTTATGAACATAAACTTTTTGTCTGCACATCCCTATGTACCAATGACATAGGAAAGTGCAGGAGGGAGGTTCTAGAAATCAAATTTAGGGTTTTAGGTAGAAAGCTGAAATCCTGAACCTCCAAGCCAGCATTCTCAGAAATGCTTCCCGTTCCACGTCCAAGACTCCAAAGGCAGGCAGAGCTCTAGAGTCTCAAAGCGTAGATTAGACGATGATGCAGGGAAGAGGGTTTTAGATTTGTTAGGAACTGGGCGTCATTTTGGGGAAGGGGGGGTGCTTAATCAGAAAGGAACCAGACTGCTGGCAGTACTTTCAAAAGGAGCAGCCTTTAAAGTAGATGATGGGGGAAAGCCGACTATCGCTCAGAAGCGCATAGTTCGGAATGATGTATCTTCGAAGGATACAAAGAAAATATGGAAAATAGGGCATCCAGTAGAGAATTTGCAATAAATGCCAAATTGGACCAGGTGCTAGACTCCAAAGTGCCCCTGTCAGATGATGAGCAGGTTGTTAATTCAACAAAAAGCATACTTTGAAATGTCTGAATAAAAATGCTAGAAATCTAAAAAATAGGATGGGATAGTTAGCTGTATAGCACTGGATGAAGAGGTAGATATAATTGGCATCTCAGGGACCTGGTGGAAGGAGAATAACCAATGGGACACTGTGATACCAGAGTACAAATTATATTGAAATAATAGGATGAATCAAATTGGTGGAGGGGGGTCACACTATATGTTAAAGAGAGCATTGAGTCAAACAGGATAAAAGTTCTGTAAGAAACAAAATAATATGTTGAATCTTTATGGATAGAAACTCCAGGTGAAAAGGAGAATAAAATAGTAATAGAGGTTTTTTACACCCATGTGGCCAGAATGAACTAACAAACAATGAAATGCTGAAAGAAATTATGGAAGCTAACAAAATCAGCAGCACAGTAATAATGGATAATTATAATTACTCCAGTATTGACTGGTGAATGTTGCATCAGGACATTCTAGAGAAGTAAAGTTCCTAGATGAAATAAATTCCTGCTTCATGGAGCAGCTGGTACAAGAACCAACAAGAGGGGAAACTATTTTAGACCTAGTTCTTAATGGAACACTGGATTTGGTGCGAGAGGTAACAGAGCCCCTTGTCAATAGTTATCAAAACATTATCAAATTTGACTTAATAACCAGAGGGAGCACAAAAAAGAAAGGTACTATGACAGCATTTAACTTTCAAAAAGGTGACTATGATAAAATGAAGAAAATGGTTAGGAAAAAACTGAAAGGAGCAACTGCAAAGGTTAAGAGTTTAGCTCAGGCATGGATGTTATTTAAAAGTACCATCTTAGAAGCCCAGACAAGATGTATTCCACGCATTAGAAAAGATGGAAAGAAGGCTAAACAATTACCAGCATGGTTGAATGGTGAAATGAGTGAGGCTATAATATCTAAAACAACATCATTCAAGTAATGGAAAAGGAATCCAAATGAAGAAAACAGGAAAAAGCATAAGCACTGGCAAGTCAGATACAAAGCATTGATAAGGAAGGCAAACAAAGAATTTGAAAAGAAGCTTGCTGTGGAAGCAAAAAATCATAATAAAAACTTTCTCAGGTATATTCAAGGTAAAAAGCCTGCAAGGGAGTCATTTGGACCATTAGATGATCAAGGGGTAAAAGGAGCACTTAGCCATATCAGAGACTAAATGAATTCTTTGCTTCACTGAGGAATATGTAAGAGATACCCATGCCAGAAATGATATTCAAAGGTGATGATTCAGAGGAACTGACACAAATCTCAGTGAACCTAGAAGTTGTACTAGGGCAAATTTACAAACTAAAGAGTAGCAATCACCTGGACTAGATAGTATACATCCCAGAGTGCTGAAAGAACTGAGAAATGAAATTGCAGACCTGCTATTTGAAATTTGTAAGCTATCATAACATCATGTATTGTTCCTGAAGCCTAGAGGCTTGCCAATGTAAGCCAATTTTTAAAAAGGGATCAAGGGTTGAGCCAGGAAATTACAGACCATTAAATCTGATGTCTGTGCCAGGCAAAATAGTAAACTATGATAAAGAACAAAATTGCTGAGGATATAGATAAGCATAATATAATGGGACAAAATGTAAATGTCAACAAGGATTTAGCCAAATGAAGTCTTGCCTCACAAATTTGCTAAATTTTTTGAGGGCATAAACATGTGGATAAAGGTGAGCCAATTAATATAGTGTATCTTGATTTACAGAAAGCATTTGACAAAGTCCCTCATGAGATTCTTCTTTGGAAATTAAAAAGTCATGGAGTGGGGGCAGTGTCCTATTGTGGATTGCCAAATGGTAAAAGAGAAAATAGAGAGTAGGGCTGAATGGTAAATTTTTCCAGTGGAAAAAGGTGAATAGTAGAGTGTTCCAGGGATCTGTTCTGAGACCACTATTTTTTAACATATTTATAAATGACCTGCAAATGGGAACAACAAGTGAGATGATCAAATTTGCAGATGACACACAATTATTCAAAGTTGTTAAATCACAAGAGGATTGTGAGAAATTGCAAGAGGATATTGCAAACCTGGGAGACTGGGCATGCACTTAGGGAAGAGTAACCTAAATTATAGCTACATAATGCAAGGTTCCATATTAGGAGTCAATCCTCAGGAAAAGGATCTAGGTGTCATCATTGAAAAGACATTGAAATGTTCTGCTCAGTATGCTGCAGCAGCCAAAAAAAAACAAATAGAATGCTAGGGATTATTAGGAAAGGAATGGAGAATAAAACAGAGAATACCATAATGCTTCTGTACTGCTCCATGTTGAGACCTTGAGTATTGTGTGCAGTTTTGGTCACCACTCAAGAAAAATATAGCAGAAATAGAAAAGGTACAGAGAAGGGTGACCAAGATGATAAAGGGGATGGAATAATTCCTTATGAAGTAAAGCTAAAGAGGTTAGGAATCTTCAGCATGGAGAAGAGATGGCTGAGGGGAGATATGATAGAGGTCTATAAAATAGGGATGTGCATCAGGGACGGATACATTAGATTCAGTATTCGTATTCGTCGGGACTCAAATCCGTTACATCCGTTTTCGGGGGCCCCCGATTCGTCCATTAGTTACGTATGGTATTCATTTCCCATTAAAGTTAAAAAAACCCCCATCCCAACCCTTTAAATTTAATTAACTACAACCCTGCATGTGACAGGGGCCGACCAATGGCACTGGTAGTCCCTGTGACATAGTAAGGGCAAAGGCTATTGGCGCAATTTTGAATACGGCAGCCGATGGCCCGAGTGCAGGAGAATGCTCCAGGACCCCCACTGAACCACTAGGGACTTTTGGTAAGTTTTGGGGGGGTCAGGAGGGTGGGGGTTTTATTCGTTAGTAGGGATGTGAATCGTTTTTTGACGATTTAAAATATCGTCCGATATATTTTAAATCGTCAAAAATCGTTAGGGCCACGATACAATACCAATTCCCCCGATTTATCGTCAAAAAATCGTAAATCGGGGGAAGGGGGAGGGCAGGAAAACCGGCACACTAAAACACCCTAAAACCCACCCCCGACCCTTTAAATTAAATCCCCCACCCTCCCGAACCCCCCCCCCAAATGCCTTAAATTACCTGGGGGTCCAGCGGCGGTCTGGAATGGTCTCCTGCAATTGAATCATGTTGTCTTCAGCCGGCGCCATTCTGTGCTGCCATTTTGCAAAATGGCGGCGCAAAATGGCGGCGGCCATAGACCAACACGATTCGACTGCAGGAGGTTGTTCAGGACCCCCGCTGGACTTTTGGCACACCAAAAAAACCCTAAAACCCACCCCGAACCTTTAAAACAAATCCCCCACCCTCCCAAACCCCCCCAAAATGAGATGACCTTGAATTTTAACTGAAATTCCACTGGTAGCCAGTGCAGCTTCTAAGAACAGGAGTAATATGATCATTTCTCTTTAATCCTGATAGAAGCCTGGCTGTTGTATTCCTAAGGAACTACAGATGCTTTAACTAATATAATGGAAGACATTGGTAAAGAGAATTATGAAATCTTAAATGACTAATAACCAGCAAAAGAATGACCAGAGCCAAATCTTTCCTTTCTGAAAAGGGATGTAGCTGACAAATTTTCCTAACTGGTAAACAGAACAACTGCTAAAATCTGATGTTGCAGAGTCAATTGAGAATCCAACTAGATCCCTAAATTTCAAATTGTGTCTTCGGAGTCAATCCCATTCTTGCTACTATTGGTAGAACAGATAATACTTGGTCATGCTTACTGAGCTGAAAAGCCTCAGATTTAGTTCCAACAATGTCACCACTGCTTGTAAACAATTTTTTAAATACCTAATCCCAGATAGATGGGCTGTATAAATAAGAGCAACGATCTGGATATCATCCACATACGTAAAACAATCTACTTCAAAGTCTTGAATTGCTCAACTAAGTGGGGCGAAGTATACATTAAAGAGTAATGGAAAGAATACTGAACCTTTTGGAACTCTACAGCAGGCATTTAACAGGAAAACATATTGTGATACTTTTATACATTTATTTTTTGTATTTTCATATGCACTTAAAAACTCATTACTTATCTCAGGGAAAAGGCTTGACACTTGTTGTTCCATGCGCAATCTACAGATAAGACACGGAAACTCCAAAAATACTAATCAAATGTTGGAATAGTAATCTGTTGTTTATGCACGGAACATGTATTCAGCCTTTCTTCTAAGTTAAGTGTACGGAACCTTTGGTTTCCCTAACTAAAAGGAGAATACCAATTGATTGGGGAGGTCCTGTGTAGAAATAAGTGAGAGAGGTATGGGTATTGCTCCTCCATGTGGGAACTGCAGATGTTGTCACCTAGTTGTTTTTCATAGGGATGTGAATCGTTTTTCAACGATTAAAATTATCGTCCGATAATGTTTATATCGTCTTAAATCGTTATAGAACACGATACAATAGAAATTCTAACGATTTATCGTTAAAAATCGTTAAATCGTGTTAGTGCGCACTAACTCGAGTTAGTGCGCACTAACTCCCCGTTAGTGCGCACTAACTCGATTTAGTGCGCACTAACTGAAAATGATACAAATAAACACTTTCCAGGTCACTGAAGGTCAGTTAGGAATGAATATGTGTTCCTATTGGCTGGCTGCCCTCTTATCTATTGATGTTACCAAGGTTACCACTGAGGTGATGGTTGGGGGGATGGGAAATGGAACTGGAAACTAACGAACACCAACAGAAAATTAAACAAAGTGTTCACACTTCCCAGGTCAGTAAAGGTCACTTAGGAATGAATATGTATGTATGTATTCCTATTGGCTGGCTGTGCTCTTATCTATTGATGTTACCAATATGGTTGGGGGGATGTGAAATGGAAACAGTTGGAAGCTTGACAAAAAAAGTAATGTAATGATCAGCACTCACGTGACTAGAACTTGTTTGTTTATTATTTTTGTTAGCAGGCACCTGAAATGCTAGTGCATGTTGAATTTGCCAATCACTGTGCATTTTAGAAAGGTGGTCCTGGCTGGAACTGTACACAGTTCAAATATATGTAATTGATTGTTGGTAAGTGTATTTTTTAAGTAGCCACACTGGCACCAGTATGTTTACTTTTCCTCCTACTTAACTCACTAGCTCAGCTTTGTAAGAAGGGCTTCTCTGCTTGTGTGTTGTTTTTGTTTGGTGTGAGGAGAGCAGAAACATCAGATCTTTATTCAATCTACTACAGTCATCTCTTACAGTGCCCTATCCCTATTAATACCAGGAGTGTTGTGATCTTCCTGCACACAGTGCCCTAACCCTGATACCAGTCTGAGACAGCTCCCTCCCTGCATTACTAGTGAGAGGCTGGCTTCACAGACAGGGGGGAGCTGCCTGACCCTCACTCTTGACTTCCCCCATGTCCCAGCTAGTGAATGGTGTGTGGGTGAGGGGGGGGGGGGAGGATGGTGAAGTCTGAGACAGCTCCCTCCCTGCATTACTAGTGAGAGGCTGGCTTGACAGACAGGGGGGAGCTGCCTGTCCCTCACTCCTGACTTCCCCCATGTCCCAGCTAGTGAATGGTGTGTGGGTGAGGGGGGGGGGGGTGGATGGTGAAGTCTGAGACAGCTCCCTCCCTGCATTACTAGTGAGAGGCTGGCTTCACAGACAGGGGGGAGCTGCCTGACCCTCACTCCTGACTTCCCCCATGTCCCAGCTAGTGAATGGTGTGTGGGTGAGGGGGGGGGGGGAGGATGGTGAAGTCTGAAACAGCTCCCTCCCTGCATTACTAGTGAGAGGCTGGCTTCACAGACAGGGGGGAGCTGCCTGACCCTCACTCCTGACTTCCCCCATGTCCCAGCTAGTGAATGGTGTGTGGGTGAGGGGGGGGGGGAGGATGGTGAAGTCTGAGACAGCTCCCTCCCTGCATTACTAGTGAGAGGCTGGCTTCACAGACAGGGGGGAGCTGCCTGACCCTCACTCCTGACTTCCCCCATGTCCCAGCTAGTGAATGGTGTGTGGGTGAGGGGGGGGGGGGAGGATGGTGAAGTCTGAGACAGCTCCCTCCCTGCATTACTAGTGAGAGGCTGGCTTCACAGACAGGGGGGAGCTGCCTGACCCTCACTCCTGACTTCCCCCATGTCCCAGCTAGTGAATGGTGTGTGGGTGAGGGGGGGGGGGAGGATGGTGAAGTCTGAGACAGCTCCCTCCCTGCATTACTAGTGAGAGGCTGGCTTCACAGACAGGGGGGAGCTGCCTGACCCTCACTCCTGACTTCCCCCATGTCCCAGCTAGTGAATGGTGTGTGGGTGAGGGGGGGGGGGGTGGATGGTGAAGTCTGAGACAGCTCCCTCCCTGCATTACTAGTGAGAGGCTGGCTTCACAGACAGGGGGGAGCTGCCTGACCCTCACTCCTGACTTCCCCCATGTCCCAGCTAGTGAATGGTGTGTGGGTAAGGGGGGGGGGAAGGATGGTGAAGTCTGAGACAGCTCCCTCCCTGCATTACTAGTGAGAGGCTGGCTTCACAGACAGGGGGGAGCTGCCTGACCCTCACTCCTCCGTGGTATTGTGATCTTCCTGCACACAGTGCCCTATCCCTGATACCAGGGGTGTTGTGATCTTCCTGCATGCAGTGCCCTATCCCTATTAATACCAGGAGTGTTGTGATCTTCCTGCATGCAGTGCCCTATCCCTGATATCGGGATGTGTGCAAGAAGATCACAACACCCCCGGTATCAGGAATAGGGCACTGTGTGCAGGAAGATCACAACACCCCAGTATCAGGAATAGGGCACTGTGTGCAGGAAGATCACAACACCCCTGGTATTAGGATAGGGCACTGTGTGCAGGAAGATCACAACACTCCTGGTATTAATAGGGATAGGGCACTGTGTGCAGGAAGATCACAATACACCTGGTATCAGGGTTAGGGCACAAGTTCTAGTCACATTGACTGATCACATTACTTGTTTTGTCAAGCTACCAACTGTTTCCATTTCCCATCCCCCATATACTGTCAGTAGGAAACTTGGTAACATGAATAAATAAGAGGGCAGCCAATAGGAATACATATTCATTCTTAAACTGACCTTAACTGACCTGAAAAGTGTCAAATTGTATCATTTTCAGTTAGTGCGCACTAACTCCCAGTTAGTGCGCACTAACTCCCGTTAGTGCGCACTAACTCGAGTTAGTGCGCACTAATCGGAAAAAACGATTTTTAACGATTTTTTAACTAAAAAATCGTGCCTAAGACGATTTTCTTGCCCTGCCACACGATTTCTATCGTTAAGACGATATGGAAAACGATTCACATCCCTAGTTTTTCATCCCAAAGCACTAGGGATGTGAATCGTGTGCCTGATCGTTTTAACGATCGGGTTCGGCTGGGGGGTGGGGGGAATCTGATCATTAGAGATGTGAATTGGGATCGGTTCCGATTCCAATTCACATCACTAATTTTTTTTAGTGAGGCCCGCGCTGATAAAAAAAAACCCACCCCGACCCTTTAAAATTACCCCCTTAGCCTCCCCCACTCTTCCAACCTCCCCAAAACTTTTTACACATACCTGGTGGTCCTGGGGCGCTGCGGGGAGCGATCTCCCGTTCCCAGGCCATCAGCTGCGCTAAAACAAAATGGTGCTGATGGCCCTTTGCTCTTACCATGTGACAGGGTGTCCGTGCCATTGGCCGGCCCCTGTCACATGGTAGGAGCCATGTGACAAGGACCGGCCAATGGCACGGATATCCTGTCACATGGTAAGGGCAAAGGGCCATCGGCGCCATCTTTATGAGTGGCAGCCGATGGCCCGAGAGCGGGAGATCGCTCCCCGGACCACCAGGTAATTTTAAAAGGTTTTGGGGGGGGAGATCAGGAGGGTGGGGGAGGCTAAGGGGGTTGGTTTAAAGGGTCGGGTGGGTTTTCTTTTTATTGGGCCATCGGCGCCATTTATATTAGTGGCAGCCAAAATGGAGCCGATGGCCCAAGAGCGGGTGATCGCGCCAGGACCCCCCCCACACTGGACCACCAGGTAATTTAACATTTTGGGGGGGTTCGGGAGGGTGGGGGAGGGTAAGGGATTGGTTTTAAAGGGTCGGGGTGGGTTTAGGGGTTGTTTTGGTGTGCCGGTTTTTCCCGCCCTCCCCCCAAATAATTCCTGTGCCCGATTTAACGATTTTTGATGATAAATCATGGGAATTTGTATTGTATCGCGCACTCTAACAATTTGTGATGATTTAAAAAATATCGACGATTTTTTTAAATCGTCAAAAAACGATTCACATCCCTACAAAGCACCATGTAGCCACATGGATTTTAAGTTTGCATTTTGTTGAAGCAGGAGCTCTCTGCCTCCTGTCTTCCATTTTTCCTAATTTCTAGTAAAGGAGTAAGGAAGTTTTGCCATTAAGGAGTCAGCCTCCATTGACGTGTCTATCCTGTGAGAGCCTTGGTACCCCTTCACAGTGGATTGGGGTGTCTGCTGTGTGAAGTCAGGTCATGTGTTAGGGAAGATTCTGGCAGACATCTATCTCTCCTCGATAGGCTAAAGCTGACTGGTCACCTGCTACAGAGGAAGAATATTTTTGAATTTACTGTCTTTATGCACTCTCTCTTCTGTTTAGAGGTAAGGAAGTTGCATTGCAACCTTCCTGCTTCTTGCTTGATACTTTTCCCACGTTTTTTTGGTTCAGATAATATTTTCATTCTGTTTGGAGTGGATGGCTCTTGGCACCTCAGAATCAGTAAACCAAACCCTTGAGAAATTGAAGTCTTTGATCCTGAGAGAAACAGAAGTGGGCAGAGATTTATTTAAAGGAAGAATCCCAGCAAAGTGCACTACAGGCAAGAAGGATACAAAGTAAAAGTAACAAGAACTTTGTTGCTACTGTATGAAGTATTATCTAATAGGGAATAGATGTTGCGGTTTGTGGACCCTTGGGCTGCCTGCGGATGATAAAGAAATGCTGAGGAGAAGTCCACAGAAGATGTAGTGGCCGGGAGGCGGAACGGAGCCAGGAGACCAACCAGGAGCTTCACCACTGGAAGCTCGAGCTCCCCCCGGGAGAAGCCCGTGAGGACCCGAGCTGCTTGGACTTAGGTGCGGTCTCCCGGAGAGGAAAGTCCAAGGTGGAATCCAGATGTCGCAGTGGAGGCAGAGAAGCAGAACGTATGGGCGGTCCGAAGGTCAGGCCTGGAAGCAGACAGGAACTCCAAAAGACGTACCGAAGTCAGGAACCAGGAAGACAGGCCGAGAAGATCAGGACAAGGCTGGATCAGGAACAAAGGATGGAACTGCAACTTGATGACTCCAGGGAGCGAACCTCATTGCAAGGCACTGGCTTGAAGCTGCAGCTGGGTTTAAATGCCTGCCAGCGTCTGACATCATCCAGGAGGCCAGCCGATGTTTCCCACCACTGTCCCTTTAAATTAAATCCCCTTGTGCGCATGCGCGCCTAAGGGGCGGAGACAGAAAGAACAGCTCAGTGGCATCTCCCTCATGGGTATGCCACCACCGAGAAGGCCTACTAAGGCCCAGGGAGAGCCAGAGGATACTGCGGCATGTGGCGAGGCCCGCGGGAGGTAAGAGCCCAGTCGCCATAACTGCAACTAGGATCGCAACAGTACCCCCCCCCCCCTCTTATGCCCCCTCCTCGGAGGTCCGGGTTTACCAGGATGGTCCAGATGAAACTGGTGCAAGAGAGACTTGTCCAATATGTTGCTGGCAGGCTCCCATGTATCGTCCTCAGGACCACATCCCTCCCAGGATAATAAATACTCCCACCTGCGATGATGGAATCGCACATCCAATACCTCACGTACTTGGTAAATGATCTCCACTGTTGCATCTATCTCAAGTGGTTCAGATGGTTTCCAATGGAACCTGGAAAGAATTACTGGTTTGAGCAAAGCGACATGGAATACATTGTGAATCCTCAATGTATTTGGGAGCCGTAAGTGGTAAGATACTGCACCCACTCTTTCAGCAACTCGGAATGGCCCAAAGAACTTAGGCGCCAGACGCATCGAAGGTAGGCAAAGGTGAATATTATTTGTGCTTAACCAAACTTTGTCTCCTGGCATAAATACTTTAGCCGGACAATGATGTTTGTCGGCAAACTTCTTAGCTGTGGCAGTGGCATGCTGTAGTCTCACTTGAATTGAGTCCCAGAGACCATGGAGTTGTTGAGCCGACATCTGGGCTGCCGGAGATGGTACAACTACGGGCAGTGGTAACGGTAACTTGGGTTGTCTCCCATAAACAAGCTGGAAGGGAGATCTCCCTGTGGCCGAATGGGTGTGATTATTGTAAGAAAATTTGGCCCATGGTAGTAGGGACAGCCAATTATTTTGTCTCTCTGTCACAAAAGCTCGAAGGTAAGCTTTTAGGGAGCGATTAGTGAGCTCTGCTTGTCCATTACTCTAGGGGTAAAATGGGGAGGTGAAATCTAGGCGAACTTCAAATGTTTTGCACAGAGCCCTCCAATACATTGCTGTAAACTGTGGACCTCTCTCATAAATGATGTGAAGCGGCAGTCCATGAACTGGAAAGATGTGTTCCATAAATAGCTAAGCCAACTCCGGCGCTGAAGGAAGCTTGGATAGCGGAACAAAATGAGACATCTTGGAGAATCAATCCACAGTGACCCAAATGACTGTCTTTCCTTCGGATAACAGAAGATCTATTACAAAGTCCGTGGATACGTGTGTCCATGGCTCCACTGGAATTGGCAATGGTTGCAGGAGTCCCCAAGGATGACCTGATAGGGGCTTCTCTTTGACACAAATCGGGCAGGAGCTTACGTACATTCGGATGTCTTGTCCCATGTGAGGCCACCAGTAGTACTGGGAAAGGAGTTCTAACATCTTTACCCTACCAGGGTGGCCAGCTGTGAGTGTGTGCCAATGAAAGAACTTTTTTCCTTAGACGACTGGGAACCACAGTTTTTCCTGTGGGGACTATGTCTGTGCTGGCCACACTAACCTTTACTGGATCTAAGATGTACCAAGGTGGGTTAGCCAATTCTTCAGGCTCTGTAGTATGAGATAATGCATCGGCACATATATTCTTAGTTGCGGGTCTATAACACAGTGAGAAATGGAAGCAACTGAAGAATAGTGACCAGCGGGCCTGTCTGGGGTTCAGACGTTGAGCTCGGCATAAGAATTCCAAATTCTTGTGATCTGTATATACTACAATGGGGTGTAGAGCCCCCTCCAACCACTGTCGCCACTCTTCAAATGCCAACTTGATCGCTAGGAGTTCCTTGTCCCTAATGCCATAGTTCCTCTCTGCTATGGAAATTAGGGATGTGAATCGTGTCCTCGATCGTCTTAACGATCGATTTCGGCTGGGAGGGGGAGGGAATCGTATTGTTGCCGTTTGGGGGGGTAAAATATCGTGAAAAATCGTGAAAAATCGTTAAAAAATCGAAAAATCGAAAAATCGAAAAACCGGCACACTAAAACCCCTAAAACCCACCCCCGACCCTTTAAATTAAATCCCCCACCCTCCCGAACCCCCCCCCCAAATAACTTAAATAACCTGCGGGTCCAGCGGCGGTCCGGAACGGCAGCGGTCCGGAACGGGCTCCTGCTCCTGCATCTTGTCATCTTCGGCCGGCGCCATTTTCCAAAATGGCGCCGAAAAATGGCGGCGGCCATAGATGAAAAAGATTGGACGGCAGGAGGTCCTTCCGGACCCCC
This sequence comes from Rhinatrema bivittatum, assembly GCF_901001135.1. NCBI lineage: Eukaryota > Metazoa > Chordata > Amphibia > Gymnophiona > Rhinatrematidae > Rhinatrema > Rhinatrema bivittatum. Next base: position 268,997,006 of record NC_042620.1, on the reverse strand, counting down.
CGCTGGACTTTTGGCAAGTCTCGTGGGGGTCAGGAGGCCCCCCACAAGCTGGCCAAAAGTTCCTGGAGGTCCAGCGGGGGTCAGGGAGCGATTTCCCGCCGCGAATCGTTTTCGTACGGAAAATGGCGCCGGCAGGAGATCGACTGCAGGAGGTCGTTCAGCGAGGGTTCCGGCGCCTCGCTGAACGACCTCCTGCAGTCGATCTCCTGCCGGCGCCATTTTCCGTACGGAAAATGGCGCCGGCCATACACGTATGGCCGGCGCCATTTTCCGTACGAAAACGATTCGCGGCGGGAAATCGCTCCCTGACCCCCGCTGGACCTCCAGGAACTTTTGGCCAGCTTGTGGGGGGCCTCCTGACCCCCACGAGACTTGCCAAAAGTCCAGCGGGGGTCCGGAAGGACCTCCTGCCGTCCAATCTTTTTCATCTATGGCCGCCGCCATTTTTCGGCGCCATTTTGGAAAATGGCGCCGGCCGAAGATGACAAGATGCAGGAGCAGGAGCCCGTTCCGGACCGCTGCCGTTCCGGACCGCCGCTGGACCCGTAGGTTATTTAAGTTATTTGGGGGGGGGTTCGGGAGGGTGGGGGATTTAATTTAAAGGGTCGGGGGTGGGTTTTAGGGGGTTTTAATGTGCCGGCTCACGATTCTAACGATTTATAACGATAAATCGTTAGAATCTGTATTGTATTGTGTTCCATAACGGTTTAAGACGATATTAAAATTATCGGACGATAATTTTAATCGTCCTAAAACGATTCACATCCCTAATGGAAATCATTTGAGAGAAATAAGAGCAAGGAAGCAACTTCCCATTGTTGGAAACTAGACTGAGGACTGCACCTACTGCAAGATCATAAGAACATAAGAACATAAGAAAATGCCATACTGGGTCAGCCCATCCATCAAGCCCAGCATCCTGTTTCCAACAGTGGCCAATCCAGGCCATAAGAACCTGGCAAGTACCCAAAAACTAAGTCTATTCCATGTAACCATTGCTAATGGCAGTGGCATCCACTTCCACAACGAAAGTTCGTTGAGGATCTGGGTGATGTAAGCAAGTGTCCAATAGGAAAGCCTTCTTCAAGTCCTCAAACGCAGTGCAGGCCACCAAAGGCCATTCTTTGGCATCAGCTCCTTTCTTGGTGAGAGCTGTGAAGGGTGAAACTCTTTGAGAGTAGTGAGGAATAAACTGCCTATAAAAGTTCACAAACCCAAGAAAACGCTGGAGGGCTTTACTTTCCACAAGCTGAGGCCATTCCTAAATGGCGGACACCTTTTCTGGGTCCATATGGAATACAGTAGATGAAACTATGTAACCCATGAATGGGAGTAACTCCTGCTCAAACAAGCACTTCTTCAATTTTGCAAAGAGACGATTGTCCCTCAAGATCTGTAAGACCTGTCTCATGTGCTGTCGGTGGGTGGACAAGTCCTTGGAGTAGATCAAGACGTCATCCAAATAAACAATGACAGATGTATGTAACATCTCCCAGAGTACCTCATTCATCAGGTTTTGGAAGACTGCTGGGGCATTACATAGCCCGAAGGGCATAACAAGATACTCATAGTGTCCGTCCAAGTATTGAAGGCGGTCTTCCACTTGTCCCCGTGGCGGATTTGCACAAGATTGTAAGTCCCATGGAGATCGAGCTTGGTGAAAACCTTGGCCCCCTGTAGCCGATCGAGCAGTTCAGGAATGAGTGGTAATAGGTATCGATCCCATCATGTGATAGCATTAAGTCCTCTATAGTCGATGCAGGGCCTGAGGGAACGGTCCTTCTTTCCAACGAAAAAGAAGCCTGCTCCAGCTGGAGATTTGGAGGGACGGATGAATCCACGGGCTCGGTTTTCCTTGATGTATTTTGACATAGCTTGCATCTCAGGGAGAGACAGAGGATAAACTCTCCCCCTGGGTGGCGTTGTACCTGGCGATAACTCAATAGCACAGTCGAATGGCTGGTGCTGGGGTAGAAGTTCCGCCCTCTCTTTGGAATATACATCTGCAAACTCTGCATACTGAGAAGATATTGCAAGTGAACTAGTCATTAAGGCCATACTGGGCTGAGGTAACATCGGGAAGAAGGAGGAAAAACAGTTTGAACTCCAGGCTGCCACTTGTAGGGTATCCCAATGGATAATGGGTGAGTGTTTCTGGAGCGAAGGTATCCCCAACACGATGGGATGGACGGCTCTCTCCAAGACCAGGAAAGAGATCTCCTCCGTATGAAGAATACCGATACGGAGGGTTACTGGAATGGTAGATGCAGAGACACACCCAGGAAGTAATGTGCCCCGAATGGAAGTAATCCGTAATGGTGGATCATGAAGAAGAACCAGAATCTGTAGCTGTTGTACTAAGTCAGACAGGATAAAGTTCCCTCCTGCTCCAGAGTCAATACTCGAGGGTTACTGGGACCGTACATTGAGGAGCAGGGTTGATGTAGCCTAGGGACAGCTCCCCTATGACACCTAGGGTTTTGCGTTTTCTGAACGCTCTCAACACTGGGCCAGGAAGTGGCCCTTGCCACCACAGTACAGGCAGAGGCCCAGTGTTCGATGTCGTCTCCTCTCCACTGGCTTGAAGCTGCAGCTGGGTTTAAATACCCTGCCAGCGTCTGATGTCATCCGGGAGGCCAGCCGATGTTTCCCGCCACTCTCCCTTTAAATTGAACCCCCTTGCGTGCGTGAGCCTAAGGGGTGGGTACAGAGAGAACAGCTTGGCGGCGTCTCCCTCATGGGGCCGCCGCCACTGAGAAGGCCTACCAAGGCCCGGGGAGAGCCAGAGGATACTGCAGTGTGTGGAGAGGCCCGCGGGAGGTAAGAACCCAGTCACGGAACCCGTGACCGGGATCACAACAGTAGAAGTGTGTATAATGTTTTTTTTCATGTCCGTTTTGTTTTTGGATTGGGCGTGGGCCATTTCGGTCCACCCTCTGATTGGAATTTATTTTTTGGCAAAATTTTGTTTGCTAAAAAAAAAACCACCCCAACCCTTCCAATTTCATTAAATATAAAGCCCCCCACCCTCTTTGCCCTTACCATGTGTCAGGGGCTGCTGATGCCATTGGACAGACCCTGTCCTCTGCCCCATGGATGACCATCACCATTTTGATTACTGGCAGCCGATGGCCTGGGAGCAGGAAATTGCTCCCAGGCCCCCCACTGGACCACCAGGGACTATGGGTGAGTATTGGGGAATTGAGAGGGTGGGGGGCTTTATATTTAGTGAAATTGGAAGGGTTGGGAGGTTTTTAGGAAAAGCACACAAAATTTCTTGGGTTTTCCTATCATTGGTTTTTTTTTTTTTGCTTCCTAAAATGCAACGAAATAGGAAATATTGTCTTTATTTCCTATTTCATTGCAAATGACTGCATTTCTAATAGGGAGTGAAGTGCCCACCAGGCACTGCCTAATAAATTAAAGTAATTAAAGAGAATTGTGAAAGAGGATCAAACCTGGGACTAAGTTTTGATAAATGATTAGGACTATATATTCTAACTATTTTCAGTGGGGAGACCTGAGAATTAAATTTGGGATTTAAAGAATTGAACTAATTTCAATCTAAAGGAATATTGGACTTGAAGGAACTGGAGTACAAAATAATTCAGGGTAAATACAGAGCTTCCATCAGAAGTAGAGACTTTGCTAAAGGAGTGGAGTCACAAGTTTATTATGTCTTCCTGCTGTCTTATTATTTACTTACCTGAATTATGAAATGAAATGAAGTATAAAATGCATTCAGTCAGCTAAGTTGGAAACCACCATTCTCATGTGTTTATTAGATGCAGAGACTGTGCTAATTATTAGTGCTGGAACAAAGGACAGATAAGGGCTGTGCTTGCAAAACAGCAGGGTATAAGAACTATTGTTTGCCCCCACAATTGGGATCCTGGGACTCAGAACTAGGGATGTGCAATCCTGGTTCGGAGGACCCAAAAAACAATTGGAATTCTTCTGAAATTTCTGAAAAATTTGTTTTTCGGGTTAGCGCACACTAACTCCCATTAGTGCCTGCTAACTTTAAAATGTTAGCGTGTACTAACGGGAGTTAGTGCACAGTAATGGGAGTTAGCGTGCACTAACCTGAAAATCAGGGGTCCCCGAAAAAAAAAAGCCCGAACTGCAGGAAAACGACATTTCTCATGGTGGGCTGAATCCAAAGCCCGAAACGAATATTTTACCCGATGCACATCTCTACTCAGAACTTAAAGGAGAGAATGAGAGACAGTGAAAGATTGGCTTGCAGAAAGAGTCCATCTCTTATTTCCTTTTTCTTTTATGTGCCTCTGGGTGCCAGGGAAAGGATCCATCCCACCCTGGGCTTACATAATTAATGAGTTTTTAAGTGTGTATGAAAAAAAAATCTATGTCTAAAAGTATCACAATCCTTATTAACATTTTCTTCACTTAGTTCTATCTAACAGAGTGTAACCTGAAACAATTGGCACCCCAGATGGGACAATCAATAAATCAATCAGTACTTTTACCTGTGCTGTAAAGGGATGGGAAAGGGCATAGCTAGTTGGCAAAGCACAGAGATTTAATTCTGAAATCCCTGTGCCTGAGTGATTTATGGCAAGATTTGCAGCTTTGGCAAAGTAGGTGCAAAGTCAGTAAAGAGTCTCCTTTGGAGAATGTGCTTGCAGACCTCCTAGATGCTCATTTGCATCCAATTTACAACTATTCAACTCCCCCCCCCCCCCCCCCCCCCCCCCCCCCCCACAGTTCCTATTTCAACTTTGAATAATTTTTGTGTTACAGTCAGTTCAAATACTTATTCACTTCAACTTTCTTCCCAGCCTCAAAATGGTTGAAGCAACCCTGATGTGAATGTATAAGAGGTAAATGTGATGATTATTTGATTAATTACAATTGGTGTTTCTATGTGACTGTTTATGTATTATATAGGCAAGTGAGATTCAGAGGAATAGGATGTCAATGTAAAATGCAAAGGCAACAGTGAATTGAGCATATAGTGGGAATAAAGAGGAAGGAGTCTGATTAAATTGTGATTTAATGTATTTTACAGGTAGTGATACTCATCTTCAGTTCGTTATGGGAAATACCCAAAGGAGAGATTATAATACCTCAGAATGCCCTTTGGTTACAAACTCAGACTGGATGTCTTCAATCCCAAGTGAAACATCTCTCACTGATCTCTCCATTCCTGGCACCAGCTATTCTTTGGCTTTTTATGGTGGAAACGCCTTTCAGTGCCAGAGCTGGCCTCTCTCGACACAATATGAAGCTGGGATACGATTTGTTGATATACATTTGGGACATTTTTGCAACCAGCTGCGTTTGTATTTTCGTCATTATTTTCAAAATATATTGTTTGATGCTGTTTTGACAGAAACTGCTAATTTCTTAAGAAAGCATTTACAGGAAACCATGATTATGCGCATCATACTAGAAAGTTGCGATTCCAGTAACAAAGAAACATTCCATGAAGCGGTAGCCAATTGTATCAAAAATACTGGATCAAATTGGTTCTGGACTCAATCTACCATCCCCAAACTTGGTCAAGTAAGAGGAAAGATCGTCATACTGCAGGATTATGAGGGTCCTGTAAATGGAATCCCCTTAAGAAACTTAAATGTTGCTGAGGATGCTTTTGTAGCAACAATATTTGATATACATTGGAAATGGACCCGTGTTCTAAGAAATTTAAATGCAGCTCAGAATCATGCATATGGTGGAATGTTTCTGACCTTTTCCGCAGGTTTTAGTATGGGAGCTTATCCCTGTACAGTGGCTAACCAAATAAACAAACAACTGTTCTCTTTACTGGATAGCAAGAGAAATCAAAAGACCAGATGGGGAATTATAGCCATGAATTTCCCAAGTTCTAACATAGTCCAGTTGATTATAAAAAGCAACCATGCTGTCTGATTTTCACAAGATTTTACATGTTTAAAACTGTACTTTAGCTATGTAAGTTGGCTTTTGAAAATTGCTACAATATATGCTTCTGAATTATCAATGTTTTACCCACATTAAGTGCACTTAACATGGGTAAATGGCTTTTAAAAATTGCTACAATGGTATGTTACATTTACATGTGCAAATCCTTTAAAAATTCACCTGAGCAGATTTTAAAACTCAGTCAAAATAGTTATTTTCAGTAATGATTTGTAGCATAGAATTTCTGAAAAAAATCATTCAACTGGAGTCCTAGGAAAACATCAAGAATATGTAGTAAAGATGTGAATCAGAACCGGAATCGGTTTGGATTCCGGTTCCGATTCACATGTGATTTTTTTTTTTCATTGGGCCTGATCGCAGTTTTGTTTATCGGCTGCGCCCGAGCCGATAAACAAAAAACCCACCCCTACCCTTTAAAACTAATACCTTGGCTTCCCCCACCCTCCTGACCCCCCAAAAAACGTTTTACAGATACCTGGTGGTCCAGTGGGGGTCCCTGGAGCGATCTCCTGCTCCCGGGCCGTCAGCTGCCACTAATCAAAAATGGCGCCGATGACCCTTTGCCCTTACCATGTGACAGGGTATCCGTGCCATTGGCCGGACCCTTTCACATGGTAGGAGCACTGGATGGCCCGTGCCATCTTGTGCTCCTACCATGTGACAGGGGCTGACCAATGGCACCGGTAGCCCCTGTGACATAGTAAGGGCAAAGGCTATTGGCGCCATTTTGATTACTGGCAGCCGATGGCCCGAGTGCAAGAGATAGCTCCCGGACCCCCGCTGGACCACCAGGGGCTTTTGGCAAGTCTTGAGGGACCCTCTTGACCCCCACAAGACTTGCCAAAAGTCCAGCTTTCAAAAAGGAGATAGAGCAGCTTTTAAACTAGAACAAGGGGGAACGCCGACAGTCACTCAGCAATGCATGGTTCGGAGAAATGTATTTATTTTATTTTATTAATGTTTTATTGTAATTATTTCTGTTTTCTTAACTGTCTTAAGTTAATTTATTATGTAAACCGTTAAGATAGAACTTTTTGTTCTGGGCAACAGTATATAAAAATTGCACAAATAAATACATAAATAAATAAATAAATATCCTTGAAGGATTCTAATGAAACAGGAGAGTTAGGGCATCCCAACAGAGAGGTTCCAATAATAGCAAAAGTAGTACATGTGCCTATATGTAAAATAATCACCAAAGCTAATGATTTCCGAATTATCCCTAACAACTGAAAAGCAGGTTGTTAATACAAACAGAAAACACACTTTGAAATGTCTGTATGCCAATGCCAGAAGTCTAAGAAGTAAGATGGGAGATTTAGAGTGTATAGCAGCAAATGATGAGATTGACATAATTGGCATCACAGAGACTTGGTGAAAGGAGGATAATCAATGGGACAGTGCTATATCAGGGTACAAATTATATCGCAATGATAGGGAGGATCAACTTGGTTGGGGTGTGGCACTTTATGTCCGTGATGGTATAGAGTCCAACAGGATAAAGATCATACAAGAGACTAAATGCTCAGTAGAATCTATATGGGTAGAAATCCCATGTGTGTTGGGTAAGAGTATAGTGATAGGAGTATACTACCGTCCACCTGCACAAAATGGTCAGACAGATGATAAAATGCTAAGAGAAATCAGGGAAGCTAACCAATTTGGCATTGCCATAATATTGGGAGATTTCAATGACCCCAATATTGACTGGGTAAATGTAAAATCTGGACTGCTAGAGACATTAAGTTCCTGGAATGTAATAAATGACTGCTTCATGTAGCAATTGGTTCAGGAACCAACAATAGAGGGAGCTATTTTAGATTTAATTCTTAGTGGAACGCAGGATTTGGTGAGAGAAGTAATGGTGGTGGGGCCACTTGGCAACAGTGATCATAACATGATCAAATTTAAACTAATAACTGGAAGGGGGACAATAAGTAAATCTGCAGTGTTATGCTCAGGAATGTGGAACCTTGGGCCGACGAGGGGATGTTACACCTTGCAGAGGATCCGTAGGTTCTCTCGTCGGGTGGCGAGGCAGGACAGAGGAGGAGAGCAGCTGACCCTTGGCACTGAAGACAGAAGCTACTGTAGAGACGGACAAGGAGATGAGCAGAAGGACGGTCTTCACCACTGGTGGTCTGCGGTCCCCCTGGGAGGAGCCCGTAGGGACCCTAACGCTGGGACTTAGGTGGACCTCGAGAGGTCAGAATAACGGTGCAAAGGCCAACTGGAGCTTCACCCTGGAAGCCAGCGGTCCCCCCAGGAGAAGCCTGTAGGGACCCGGGCCGCTGGGACTTAGGTGGGCCCTTGGAGACAGTAGCCTTGAAGGAGTCCTAGGTCGAGTGCCAGAGGATTAACGCTCACCAGTCCGAGGTCGTGTACCAGAGAGTTACCGCTTGCCGATCCAAAGTCAGGAACCAGAGAATCACCACTTGCCAATCTGAATTCAGGAACCAGAGAATCACCGTAAGCCAATCCGGTCAGGAACCAGGAACACCAAGACGAAACAGGAACCAGAGTCCAAGCGCAGGGAACTCACCGAAGCAAGCAGACTAGACAGCGTTGAAGGACGTTGCCAAATCGAGGAATGGTCAGAGGAAGTCTCCTTATATACTTCCTCTGACCCTAGAGATAAGAACCAGCTGCAGGCAATTAAAGGGGCGAGGTCCCTTTAACTCTGTAAAAAGGGACGTGGCCTCACGTCCAAGCAAGACAGCGGCCATCTTGGAACCGGGCTGCGGAGCAGCAGCTGCCGCGCGGGAGAAGCAGGGACGGCTCTGATCACGGCGGCCAGCCCGAGGGCCCGTGCCGCCGCGCGGCGGTGCAGAGCTCAGGGCAGGGCAGTTGGTCCCGACGCTGCCCTGGTCGTCGGAGGAGGTAGGGGGCCACGCCTGCGGACGGCCGTGGGCGCGGAACACAACATGCAGCTCTAACACTAAACTTTCAAAAGGGAAACTTTGATAAAAGGAGGAAAATAGAAAAAAACTGTAAGGGGCAGCTGCAAAGGTTAAAAGTGTTCAACAGGCATGGACATTGTTTAAAAATACAATCCTAGAGGCAAAGTCCATATGTATTCCACACATTAAGAAAGGTGGAAGGAAGGCAAAACGATTACCATCATGGTTAAAAGGTGAGGTGAAGGAGGCTATTTTAGCCAAAAAAAAATCCTTCAAAAATTGGAAGAAGGATCCATCTGAAGAAAATAGGATAAAACATAAGTATTGCCAAGTTAAATGTAAAACATTGATAAGACAGGCGAAGAGAGAATTTGAAATGAAGTTGGCCACAGAGGCAAAAAACTCATAATAAAAACTTTTTTAAATTTATTGAAGCAAGAAACCTGTGAGGGAGTTGGTTGAACCATTAGATGACCGAGGGGTTAAAGGGGCTTTTAGGGAAGATACGGCCATTGCAGACTAAATGAATTCTTTGCTTCCGTGTTTACTAATGAGGATGCACTACTACAAGGCACTCTAACTGGGCCTCGGTCTTAGCAGGGATAGCTTTCTTCTTTGCCTTCAGAGCCACTGTGGAATAATACCAATTTTAGTTTTTAACCTTGGAGCATAAAGTCAGTTAGCAGAAATTCTGAGCTACAATGATATCTCTGCCCTCATTGCTGAGGAAAAAAACAAAACCTGTAGTTCCGTGAAACATAATGAATTTGCAAGGAAAAGCTTGTGGGGTTGCTTGACTGGCTAGACCCCCCCTTCAAGCCTGCTCAGCTTTTTAAAGATTTTGCTGACAGTGTCTACGGGATGGCCCCCCTTCTTGGAGTGGAGAACTACGGACAGCAGCACTTGAACCTTTACCTAAAGTAAGGATGGAAAAGTACCGTTATCTTGGTACGCTAGGCCTTGGGCTGGAGACAGCTCTCCTACAGACTGCAGCTGTGCTGACTCAAAATTATGTTTTCATAGTAGGGAAGACAAATACATTCCGTTCCCTTGGGTAAAACTGTACTGGCAAGTAATCAAAAAGTCACCCCTTAGCATAATATACTCTAAAACATTATTAAAACATTTTGTCAATAAAACTTTAGCAGTGACTGCTTCACTTAAATGACGTCAGAAGCTATTGTGTATTCAGTGCACTTTTCTAGTCAGTAAACTCTGTCTTCATCTACACACAATGACACACAAACAAAACACATAATGACAGAGAACCACAGACAGAAAACAATTATCGAACATTAAAGTTCAAAAAGTAGGCCTTTTAAAAGTAAAAACAAAAATCTTTGGATCCACAATTAAGCAAACAGATCTGTTCAGAAAAAGAAAACCAAAATCTAGGAGATTCCTGTACGGCAGCTTTTATTCTTGTAAATCTATAAAAGAACAATCTCACATACAAAGAGAGGTTAATTGTAATCTTTTAAATCACATTACAAAGTTTTAAACGGCTAGCTATAAGTAACTGAGCAGCACCGTTAAGGTTAAAAATCACTACTTTGATTATCTTCTAACTAAAGATTCTAATTGATTAATCACGGAAACCAGAATTGTTTACATTCCTTCAAGTGTAGTCATATGTAAAAGCCAGGGGTTTATAACAATTTTTTCCTGTATGTCCTTTCTCAATAACAAATGCCACAAAACTTCTAACTAAATATAAGCCTCCCTTCAACATCCTGTTACGGATGTATGCAATGGCGGATTTTCACTCCCCCCTCCTCTGGATCATTTGCTCCTCTGTTCACAGTGGTGTTTATATTAATCAGAGGAGGATTTGGTTTTATGTTGTTCCCAAAGGATTTCTAAGTCTCACTTAAATCAGTCTTAAAGTGCTCATAGCGTTATATCTCTTTTGCCAAATGGGCAGGGAAAAAAGAATAATAATTTTATTTTTTTTTGTTTCTCCAGTTTTTAGCCAATCCTAACAATAGTCATATCAAAGCTGTGCTCATTTGTGAGCATTGTGGCATGGATATACTTAGAAATCTTATTTTCTATATCACCAAAAGAATTTGTCTGCTAAGGCATTAGAATGCCATGGATTCTTCCCACATACTGCTGCTCCAAAAAGTGCTTTTTCTTAGTTGCTGCTTTTAATTCTAGTTTAGTGTCCTTGTGCTTCCTAACAAACGACACCTTCTGTTGTCACATAATGCTAAAGTTAAATACACAGAGAATGGGATACATAATCATGACACATTTGTGTAAGAGCGACAGAACGAAAAAGTGTTCTACTACTGCAAAGAAAGGAATGATAGGGGCAATAAAAGGTAACGGAGTGTTGCCAGGCACTCCCCTTTTCCTAAACCTGGTATTGTGTGTTACTGGGGTATTGTGTGCTACTGGGGCATCTACCCTATCTGCTATTATCTCACGACACTTTTTATTCTGTCCCTCAATTGTTCTTAAACACTTGTCTAAAGGTTTTAAAGATGTTGGGTCATTATGCTGATAGCCACAGGCTCCAAGTCTTTCATTAATCTGTTCACGGGCTGGGGAATCCAATTCTATAACGGGAGTACAATGAACTCTGTTCGTGATATCAACCCTAGCGGAGTTCCCTGTAGGCTGATATCCAGCTGCCTTTAAAGGCTGGTCACTAACTTTCTGTGTCTGTATAGCGGGAAATTCATGCCCCATTCTATCTTGCTGTGTGAAATCTTCTAACACTTGGGTAGCCTCCTGTTCTACCGCTTGCCGAACAATAAGGCATGCTTGTTCGACAGTATTTACTTTTGACGGGGATTCTACTTCTGCCTCCTCTGCACTGTCTGTATCTGTGGAATCCCAAATATTCCCGTCCCATGTTTTATTTTTCATTTTATTCACTTGTCTACGCTTTCGATATTTATGCTGTGCCAGCCGCACAGCTGCTCGTTCTGCCACTGATTGATAATGGTCTGCTTTCTGGGAAACTGTTTCTAAGTGGCATCGCAACATAATGTTGTCTTTTTGCAGACCATCCATTTCTTTGTCTAGTGCAGCTAATTTCAATTGCAAGCTGTGCTTTTCTTCGTGACACTTTCTGTATCCTGTCAATAAAAGCCAGCCACGTCTTCCTACTGCCTCTAGTTCCTTCCCTTTTTTTACTGGGACTTGTAATTTGTCTACAATATTTACAGGCTCGCTACCTATATCCCATGCTTCTGCCAATCCCACATTCTTTGCCCATTCCTGTGCCAGCACAGAGTAGGGAATTTTTTTCCATCCTGGGATTTTAACATCCACAGGAGTAACAGGTTCGGATGGCTGCTTTGCTTTCCTTGTAAATAAAGCCTTTTGAAATAAAGCCATCCCTACCCTCGTCTCCAAATGTAAGGAATCAGGTAAAAGTAAAATAATATGTTTATTGATATACAATCTTAATAATTCTAAGTACTAAAGGTATACAGTTCTAAGTACTAAAATATACAATTCTAAGCATATACAGTTCTAAGCATTAAGAACAATTCGAAGCATATCCGTCTACTTTTTCTACGCACCAGTAACTGAATATAGTAACCAATGCAAAATAGGCACAAAAAATATATACACGCTAATAGCAAACCAGACAATAAATACAAGAAAAACAACAAATGCTGTAGCGTTAAAACCTTTGGCGCCTTTTTCTCAAAACTATCACCACAATTCACACAGGACTCAGCATCTGCCGAGAACGTGAATCTAAAACTTATCACCACGATTCACACAGGACTCAGCCTCTGCCGAGAACGTGAATCTAAACCCCTTAGGTGCACCTTTCAGCAAGATTCACACATGACTTGGCTTTAAACTGATTACTCCCTGACCACGGCTGATCATTCCGAGTCAAGGGAATCACCAAAGAACGTGAATCTTCTACACTTCACTAGAAACAATCAGAGTTGCTCCCACAAACATATGCGGAAGATGGCCGCATTCTCCACCAAATTGTTTAAAAGGCCCAACGCAAAGTTGGGCCTTTAAGATTGTTTAAAAGAACAACTCTGATTCTACTTTTCGTTATTATTCTTTAATGTAAATCATATACTGTGTATAAACAAACAGAGAGCGATACATACGGGAAGCAAATATATACTTACGTTATAGTAAATAGCACAGCGCTGGCTCTGGTACAGATTCCTTGCTAACCCCACTACATACCAGCTCTGCTTATATAGGTTAAAAAAACAAAGTCAGCAGATCATCTGATTTCTGCTTGCATGCTTCACACCACTAATTATTTTCGCTGTCAGCTTACAAGCAGCTGTTATTTGTCTCCCCTTATCTTATCTCCCCCATCGCAGACAGTTTATAGCTTTCTTCTTCAGAGTCTGGCATTCAAGGTCTCAGGTTTGTGTTTCTGGTATTTTTCCATCAACAGACACACCATCAGTATGTTCAGCAATGGTGGAGAAGCCGGGGATTGAACCCGGGCATAATCAGCAGGAGATATCAGTTCCTGAGATGGTTTTCAGAGGTGATGAGTCAGACGAACTGAACGAAATAACTGTGAACCTGGAAGATATAGTATGCCAGACTGACAAACTAAAGAGTGGCAAATCACCTGGACCGGATGGTATGCATCCTAGGATACTGAAAGAACTAAAAAATGAAATTTCTGATCTATTAGTTAAAATTTGTAACCTATCATTAAATCATCCATTGTACCTGAAGACTGGAGGGTGGCCAATATAATCCCAATATTTAAAAAAGGCACCAGGGAAGATCCGGGTAACTATAAACAGGTAAGCCTGACTTCAGGCTGGGAAAAATAGTGGAAACTATTCTCAAGATGAAAATTGTAGAGCATACAGAAAGCATATAGACTGATAATGAAACACAGTCAACATGGATTTACCCAAGGGAAGTCTTGCCTAACAAATCGGCTTCATTTTTTTGAAGGGGTTAATAAACATGTGAATAAAGGTGAACCGGTAGATGTAGTGTATTTGGATTTTCAGAACGCGTTTGACAAAGACCCTCATGAGAGGCTTCTAAGAAAACTAAAAAGTCATGGGATAGGAGGCAATGTCCTTTCGTGGATTACAAACTGGTTAAAAGACAGGAAACAGAGAGTATGATTAAATAGTCAATTTTCTCAGTGGAAAAGGGTAAACAGTGGAATGCCTCAGAGATCTGTACTTAGACCAGTGCTTTTCAATATATATACAAATGATCTAGAAAGGAATACGACGAGTGAGGTTATCAAATTTGCGGATGATACAAAATTATTCAGAGTAGTTAAATCACAAGCGGATTGTGATACATTACAGGAGGACCTTGCAAGACTGGAAGACTGAGCATCCAAATGGCAGATAAAATTTAATGTGGACAAGTGCAAGGTGTTGCATATAGGGAAAAATAACCCTTGCTGTAGTTACACGATGTTAGGTTCCATATTAGAAACTACCACCCAGGAAAAAGATCTACGCATTATAGTGGATAATACTTTAAAATCGTCGGCTCAGTGTGCTGCAGCAGTCAAAAAAGCAAACAGAATGTTAGGAATTATTAGGAAGGGAATAGTTAATAAAACGGAAAATGTCATAATGCCTCTATATCGCTCCATGGTGAGACCACACCTTGAATACTGTGTACAATTCTTTTTTTTTTCAATTTTTTTCTTTATTGAATTTTTCAAATGATATACATAAAACATAAAAAAAATATGGGGCGGATTTTCAGAGCCCTGCTCGCGTAAATCCGCCCAAAACCGGGCGGATTTACGCGAGCAGGGCCCTGCGCGCCGGGAAGCCTATTTTACATAGGCCTCCCGGCGCGCGCAGAGCCCCGGGACTCGCGTAAGTCCCGGGGTTCTCCGAGGGGGCGTGTCGGGGGCATGTCGGGGGGCGGGCCCGGTCGTCGCGGCGTTTCGGGGGCGTGTCGGCAGCGTTTTAGGGGCGGGTACGGGGGTGTGGCTACGGCCCGAGGCGGTTCGGGGGCGTGGCCGCGCCCTCCATACCCGCCCCCAGGTCGCAGCCCGGCGCGCAGGAGGCCCGCTCGCGCGTGGGGATTTACGCCTCCCAGAGGGAGGCGTAAATCCCCCGACAAAGGTAAGGGGGGGGTTTAGACAGGGCCGGGCGGGTGGGTTAGGTAGGGGAAGGGAGGGGAAGGTGAGGGGAGGGCAAAGGAAAGTTCCCTCCGAGGCCGCTCCGATTTCGGAGCGGCCTTGGAGGGAACGGGGGTAGGCTGCGCGGCTCGGCGCGCGCCGGCTATACAAAATCCATAGCCTTGCGCGCGCCGATCCAGGATTTTAGCAGATACGCGCAGCTCCGCGCGTATCTACTAAAATCCAGCGTACTTTTGTTTGCGCCTGGAGCGCAAACAAAAGTAGGCTATTCGCGCGCCTTTTAAAATCCGCCCCTAAATGTTACTTCACAATCCAAAAATATAATTCTAAATTTGAGAACAAATAATCTTCTCCTATAAAACAAAACATATAGGGGCGGATTTTAAAAGGCGCGCGAATAGCCTACTTTTGTTTGCGCTCCAGGCGCAAACAAAAGTACGCTGGATTTTAGTAGATATGCGCGGAGCCACGCGTATCTGCTAAAATCCTGGATCGGCGCGCGCAAGGCTATGGATTTTGTATAGCCGGCGCGCGCCGAGCCGCGCAGCCTACCCCCGTTCCCTCGGAGCGGCCTCGGAGGGAACTTTCCTTTGCCCTCCCCTCACCTTCCCCTCCCTTCCCCTACCTAACCCACCCGCCCGGCCCTGTCTAAACCCCCCCCTTACCTTTGTTGGGGGATTTACGCCTCCCAGAGGGAGGCGTAAATCCCCGCGCGCCAGCGGGCCTCCTGTGCGCCGGGCCGTGACCTGGGGGTGGGTACGGAGGGCGCGGCCACGCCCCCGGACCGCCCTGGGCCTTAGCCACGCCCCCGTACCCGCCCCCAAAACGCTGCCCACACGCCCCCGAAATGCCGCGACGACCGGGCCCGCCCCCAACACGCCCCCGACACGCCCCCCTCGGAGAACCCCGGGACTTACGCGAGTCCCGGGGCTCTGCGCGCGCCGGGAGGCCTATGTAAAATAGGCTTCCCGGCGCGCAGGGCCCTGCTCGCGTAAATCCGCCCAGTTTTGGGCGGATTTACGCGAGCAGGGCTCTGAAAATCCGCCCCATAATCTTCTAACTTTTCTCAAATTTGGACTCTAATAATGAGGGGGATCTGATTATCAAATAAATTTCCATAATTACAAATCATGTGGAGGGACAACTACATCTTTATTCTCTATTGTATCTCCTAGAGTCATTTCTTGGTTAATTTTTGGATTTGATTTATCTTGCAAGAAATTTTCTAATTGTAACGGTTCATTGAAACTGAATTTCTTACCCTGGAAATTTATAAAACACCTAGATGGATATCTCATATAAAAAGTTGCTCCGATTTCCAGGGTTTTACTTTTCAGTTCCAAGAATCGTTTTCTACGGACCTGAGTATGTTTTGAAACATCTGGAAACATATAAATCTTTTTACCACAAAACTGCAGATCCTTATTTCTAAATAATTTTTCCAATAAACATTCTTTTTCACTCTCAACCATAAAAGATACAAAGAGAGTTGCTCTACTATTGATGATATCTATTGATTCCTGTAAAAATTTAGTAATTCCAATACTATTTTCCTCGCTTATCCTGTTCTTATCATATCGAGGCATAAAATAATATATTTTTGAGAAAGATGGTATATCCTTTTCATCATACATCAAGATTTCTTTTAGATACTTTATTAGCATTTCTCTTGGGGATAGTAACCTCGTTATTGGGAAGTTAACTATTCTTAAGTTTTTTACTCTTATCAGGTTCTCCAAGTTTTCTAAATCATAATGTATCGAAGTATTATCTCTAACTAATACATTTTCTATTTTCTGTAAACTATCTATTTTCCCTGTTGTTTCATTCATCAATATTTCTACAGCACTCAATCTTTTACCTTGTTCTGAAATTGATGTTCTATTAATACTAATAAGAGAAGTGAGAGAAGAATTAACTTGCGTCAAATTCATATCCAATTTCACCAGAACCCTCCACAGATCCGAGAGAGTCACTTTGGAAGGGTCCACAGCCGAAATCTGTGGACTACCAACAGTTACCACTGGACTCCTTTCCTGTGCCACAGTTGACGTATCTCTGAGGCACACAGAAAGGTCAGATACATCTGCCGCAACTTGCACACTTCCTGCACTTGCGTTGGATGCATCTTCCCCATCCAGTTGGTCCTCTCCCGGATTCTTGTGCGGTTGAGGGGGAGTTACTGCATTGCCTGGACTCAGCGAGGCTTCCGACGAGTCTTGCAAACTGTCCATCTTTGGCAGACCCTGCTGACTTACATGGGCGTCCATGGGTCCAAGCTTAGGTGTTGTCGTTGCAGGAGACGAAGTGGTAAATCTGGCCTTCCTTTTGCGGCCCATCAAACTGCAGATGTTTTCTTTCCCAGCCAAATCCCAGTCAAAGCCGGTCTAAGCCGCGCGCGCCTTCGGCACACGCCGGCATCTCTCGGATTTTAAAGACCCGGACTCCTGATGATGACGTATATCGCTCCATGGTGAGACCATACCTTGAATACTGTGTACAATTCTGGTCGCCGCATCTCAAAAAACATATAGTTGCGATGGAGAAGGTACAGAGAAGGGCAACCAAAATGATAAAGGGGATGGAACAGCTCCCCTGTAAGGAAAGGATGAAGAGGTTGGGGCTGTTCAGCTTGGAGAAGGGACGGCTGAGGGGGGATATGATAGAGGTCTTTAAGATCATGAGAGGTCTTGAACGAGTAGAAGTGAATCAGTTATTTACACTTTCGAATAATAGAAGGACTATTGGGCATTCCATGAAGTTAGCAAGTAACACATTTAAGACTAATCGGAGAAAATTATTTTTCACTCAACGCATAATTAAGCTCTGGAATTTGTTGCCAGAGGATGTGGTTAGTGCAGTTAGTGTAGCTGGGTTTAAAAAAGGTTTGGATAAGTTCTTGTAGAAGTCCATTAACGGCTATTAATCAAGTTTACTTAGGGAATAGCCACTGCTATTAATTGCATCAGTAGCATGGGATCTTCTTAGTGTTTGGGTAATTTCCAGGTTCTTGTGGCCTGGTTTGGCCTCTGTTGGAAACAGGATGCTGGGCTTGATGGACCCTTGGTCTGACCCACCATGGCAATTTCTTATGTTCTTATGGAGTTTTTTGGTCTATAAAACGAGACCACATGTTTATATGCAGAAACCAGTTTTATGGATAAACAAACTGTTCCTCACAATAAGCATCATAAAGGTCAGCTATTTTGGGGGCCAAGGATGATCCTATAGCATTGCCATTCTCTGGGAGATAATCTCGCTGCTGAAACATGAAAAATTTGTTATACAGAACAAGGTGTGCCGACTCTAAAATAAACTGAGATGGTATACGCTGTGAAAGGGTCCTTTTCTGTAACACTTCCACTATGGTGTCGTATGGCATTGATGGTGGTAGATTGGAATACAAATATTCTATGTCTAAAGATACCAATAAAATCCCTTGACAAGAACCTGTAAATAACTTAATTTTCTTAAGCCTGTCAAGAATCCTAATATAAGACCAAATGCATGGTACCTCTGATTTTAAAAATTGGTCTATAATTAGTGACAGTGGTTCAATCAGGGAACTATTACCAGAATATAGCCGGCTAAGTTAAGGGCATTCTGGGGGAAGTAGCTGAGAGGAGTTTAGTTAGGGGGTCATTTATTGCGTGCAATAAGCCTGTATCGCATGCAAAAAGGCCCTTTTGGGGTTTTTTAATGTGCCCCTTCTCCCCCCCCCCCAAAATATGATAATAAAACCACATGAAATTCATAGGGTTTCTTCGTTTCTTCGCCTCCTCCTCCCCCGAAACACAACCAAATAGAAAATATCATCTCTATTTCCTATTTCGTTGCAAACCAATGCACATCCCTATTACGCCGCATGATTTAACTATCACGAACAGTTTTGGATTACAAATTAAACAGTTATGCCCAATGGTCTTAATGAGGAATTGGATTGGTCGTCATTAATGAGTGCGTAAAACATCTCCTTCTATTGGTTGCTTTTGAATTCAAAGGTGCAGTATAAGTGTCAGTTGGATTAAGATTTGGTTAGTTCCCGTCTATTCTAAGCAAGTTACCTGGAAGGAAGTAAGAGATTGCGTTTCCCCTGATGAAGGAATCAAAGATTTTGAAACATGGCTGTGTCGGGAGGTCTTTCATGTGGGATGAAAGATCATTCAAGCTGAGCACGGGAAGATTTTCTAACATGTTTAAGATTGAGTAAGTGATTGAAAGTTCAAAGAAGTGAAAAGAATTGATTTCTGCATAAGAAGAATACCTCACCTTATTTATATATTAAAAAGTAAAAAAGTATTCAGGTTGTTGCTAGTGGGATTTTCTGGTTTTTTATAAAAGAGGGAGGTGGTATATTCATGATTATGTAAAACAACCAAATGAGCAGTAGCACCATTAATTTGGTAGGGGTCAAAATATGAAAGGGGTCAAAATATGAAACTACCATATTCCCTCTCTATAATTTTTCAAAAATTTTTCAAAAAAAATTTTTTTTTGATTGCTAGACTGTCTTTTGCACAGAAGGTTTACATCCCGGTATGTAAAGAAATATCAGGGGGTTGGTGTGAATACAGTTGGTACATCCTCATGCAGTCAGGAATTCATGACTGCTTCTAGGAAGGACACATGGCTGGTTTCTAGGTAGGAATGGCTGGTTTCTAGGTAGGAATACACCCATGACAACCACCACACACCTCACCACTTTTTATTGTCTCCCTAACAGCAGAGACCCTGGAGGACTACTCTGACCTTCTACGGTTAACTGTCTCGCTGCCCAACCCTAGTATATGTAAACTCTGGAGTAGATTTAAAAAATTTGCGCGATCGCGTACTTTTGTTCGTGCACCAGGTGCAAACAAAAGTATGCTGGATTTTATAAGATATGCGCTTAGCCGTGCGTATCTTATAAAATCCAGGGTCGGTGCGAGCAAGGGGGGTGCACATTTATGCAACCTGCACGCGCCGAGCCCAGCGCGCGCTGCCTGTTCCCTCCGAGGCCGCTCCGATTTTCAGTGCCATCCAGCCAGTCCTGGATATGGCGTAGGACACACGCTAAGTTATAAGCTCTCCAGTTTGGGCACGCTAATCCCCCTTGCCGATTTGGGAGCTGCAACGTTTGCATACTTGTAGGCAAGACACTATGCTCATAGTCTAGTGGGCTCGTACACCATGGGATCGGTGTGGGACCCATTGCGTGCATTTTTTATGCCCCGGGGCAAGTTAGGCCACTCATGCTCAACATTGTCTCAGGCATTACGAGAAATACCTGTTACGGAAGCAAAGATGGTAATCCAAAATAAATGGGTACGCACAGCCAATATTTACTTGGCTATGTCGGATATTGAGGATATTTTGGTAAACTGTAATAAAATATCAGAAAATGTTGTGCTTCAAGAATTGGGGTTTAAACTCCTACATTGTATGTATATATCCCAGGCTCAGAGATGTGCGGCCCACCTCAGTGAATCCGCAGTCTGTCTTAAATGTAAAAAGGAAATGGGGACATATCTGCATGGGCTATGGGAATGTCCTCAGTTGGAGGTTTTCTGGTCAGAGGTGCTGACGAGCCTGGAACAGATACTCCACACTTCAGTTCCCAAGGACTTGCGGCTGTGCCTTTTCAGATTACCCCACGGAGCCCTGAAAAAGCTGCCAGAGTGTGATGTGCGTTTCCTGGAAAAGGACCTGCTCATAGCGGTACAGACGATCATGTCACAATGGATATCGGCAGAATGGCCCTCTGGTGGGCAATGGCATGCACGTCTGGTGTCGCTATTACAACATGAGTTTTGGACGGCACAAACACAACCGACGGCAAAGCAGGACATTTGTGCTGGGGTCTGGAGCAAGTTTTGGTGGTCCCTCACAAGCTCTACAAGGGATTTGATCCTTACGGTTACTGGATACAAATACAAACATTCGGGAGAGACCGAGTGCTAAGCCTAGAGGGACAATGAGGGGTCAGTACAGGAGTTCTATGACGATTTTGCCATGCTTATGGAATGTGGTGTATGTGGGGGGGGGGGGGGAAAGGGGGGGGAGGGGGGAGGGGTTTCCGCTGTGTTCTAATGTTTTTTAGTGTTCTGTGTTTTATTGTAAAATTGTAATAAAGAAAGAATTAAAAAAAATAATAATAATAAAATTCCACTCCACCCTAAAAAAAACAAAAAAAAAACCTGGCTGTTCAAGCAAGCCTATCAAATAGAGAAGATGAAATAGTGAAGCCGGCAAAGTGAGAGGTATGAACAAATAAAGTGTGTAGCTGTATTTTTATTTTTATGTTTATTTTACTTTATCTTCTCGTCCATCACTATAAGATAGAGTGACACTTTTAAAGTTAGCACTGTTGTAAAACTGAAAACTCCTGGACAATATTGTATCACAAACTAATTATATTGTTTAGAAAACTATGTACCGAACCATTATGGCAATTAATATATTTCAGCATCCTTATTTTATGTGCCCCATTGTAAACCGTTGTGACGGACCCTTCTTAACGACAGTATAGAAAAGATAAAATAAATAAATAAATAAATAAATAAATAAATCTCTGTGGCTAATGTGCACCCAATTGTCAAGGCCTTATAATTTTTATAATGCAGAGTGAATCACCAACAGTTCTTCATAAGGTCCCTACCATCTTGGCCATAAACAGTACTTTCTGTTGTGTTCCGCGCACGTGGACGACCGCGGTCGCGCCCTACTACCTGACCGCGATAGCGACCTGCCGCGACAGCATCAGGAGCGGAGCCTTGGTCCGGAGCCCGTTGTTCCCGCGCATCGGCACGGGCCCCCGGGGTGACTGCCGGGCTGGGAGCCATCCCTGCTCCTCCCGCACGGCATCAGGCAGCTTCTCCCCCACGGCCAGAATCCAAGATGGCCGCCACCATCTTAGGCGCGAGGCCGCGCCTCCTCACCAGATTTAAAGGGACCTGATCCCTTTAACTACCTTCAGCTGTCTCCAATGAGCCAGAGCAGAGGAAGTATAAAAGGAGGCTACCTCTGCTCATTCCTTGACTTGGCAACGATTCCCGTTAGTCAGGTCTGCTTGCTTTGGTGAGTCTTCGTGTGTTTTGGATCCTTGCTCCTTGGTTCCTGTCTCGTCTTAGTGACTCCTGGTTCCTGACTTCGGATTGGCAAGTAGTGATTCCTGGTGTGTGACTTCGGACTGGCAAGCGTCAATCCCTTGATGTGTGACCTCGGACTGGTAAGCGACGACCCTCTGGCACTTGACCTCGAACTTCTTCTGGACCATCGTCTCCAAGGGCCCACCTAAGTCCCAGCGACCCGGGTCCCTACGGGCTCCTCCCGGGGGGACTGCGAGCTTCCAGGGGTGAAGCTCCAGTTAGCCCTTGCATCGACCTCATGACTCCTTGACCTCTCAAAGGTCCACCTAAGTCCCAGCGGCCCGAGTCCCTACGGGCTCCTCCCAGGGGGACCGCGGGCTTCCAGTGGCAAAGACTCAGTTGCTTCCTCGACGTCATGACTCCTCATCTGCTTCCACAGCCACCTCACTCTCCAGTGCCAAGAGTCAGCCGGTCACTTCTTCTGTCCTGCCTCACCACCCGATGGGAGAACCTAGGGACCTACCTCCTAAGGTATACCATCCTCCCATCGGCCCAAGGGTTCACAAGCCTGAGCATAACACTTTCTTTTAAAAGCTTTGTAACATACAAAGCCATCTGGTTGGATATCCGGAAAGTCAATGTTTGGCGATCCTTGGCATACCAGTGAAATCATTTGTACTGTAGATATAATTGTAACACAAAATGTAGAATTTATTCATCTTGCACAAAGTTCATATCTATTTGGCAACTTACAGGCACAGGCATAGGCTAACCAAACAATATCTCATGAGGAATGAGTCCATGTTTACAGTTAGGCATATTTCTTATGTTCATTAAAGCATCAAAGCCGTCTGCGATTGACAGGTGTAACACATCCAAGATGTGTTACACCTGTCAATCGCAGACGGCTGCGACCACTAATGCTCCCCTCTTTCTTTGCTGCCTTGTCATCATTGGGGAGAATGGCGGCCTCCACCAACTATTGCTGTCCTGCCTGGCATTGATGGGACAGCGTGGGTGCTGCCGACCGCCATCTTGCTTCTGGGATCACCTAGCCGCGTGCGAGCATGGGCCAGTCTTATTCACGTCATGGCGGGAACCTCGGGGGCGTCCCCTCCAGATGACGTCATCTCTCCACTGTAGTTAAGTTGGCTGGTCCTGCCTATCGAAGAGTTATCAAGGAGTTCCCTCATTGCTGAATCCACTTTGTCCCTTCGGACTTCTTGTTCCAGTGACTACACTTTGGCGTGAGACGCTCTGGGCCCTTCTTCATCTCTGGCTATCTGCTCCTCAGAGGGCCTTTGCTTTGGACTGCTGTCTGTTCCTGTTTCCCGGGACCCCTCCTGGAACTACCTCTTGTGAGTACCTTCACTATACGGACTTCTACTGTGGGATCCTCTCTGGTGTACCCCCATGCCTCAGGCCACTACCATGTCGTCTCTACAAAGGAACCACTCTGGTACACCCTGTGCTGCAGATCATTGCCGCACCATCGCTACAGGACCCTCACCCGTGTTCCTGTACCTAGGACCACCACCAAACCATCTCTGTGAGAGGAAACCCTCGGTGTACCCTGCACTGCAGGCAACTACCGCATCACCACTACAAAGACACTTCTTCGGCGCACCCCACTCTGTGGTATTCCCTCTGGGTATACCCCTCTGCTCAAAACTTTACTTTTACTGCATCTCCTGCTCCGCGGGCTGTGCCTTTCTTCCTTTCTAATAAAGACTCTGTTCCACAGCTGTGTCTGAAAATGTCATAATGCCTCTGTATCTCTCCATGGTGAGACCGCACCTTGAATACTGTGTACAATTCTGGTTGCCACATCTCAAAAAAGATATAATTGCTATGGAGAAGGTACAGAGAAGGGCTACCAAAATGATAAGGAGAATGGAACAACTCCCCTATGAGGAAAGACTAAAGAGGTTAGGACTTTTCAGCTTGGAGATGAGACGGCTGAGGGGGGATATGATAGAGATGTTTAAAATCATGAGAGGTCTACAATGGGTAGATGTGAATCGGTTATTTACTCTTTCGGATAGTAGAAAGACTAGGGGGCACTCCATGAAGTTAGCATGTGGTACATTTAAAACTAATCGGAGAAAGTTCTTTTTTACTCAACGCACAATTAAACTCTGGAATTTGTTGCCAGAGGATGTGGTTAGTGCAGTTAGTATAGCTATGTTTAAAAAAGGATTGGATAAGTTCTTGGAGGAGAAGTCCATTACCTGCTATTAAGTTCACTTAGAGAATAGCCACTGCCATTAGCAATGGTAACATGGAATAGACTTAGTTTTTGGGTACTTGCCAGGTTCTTATGGCCTGGATTGGCCACTGTTGGAAACAGGATGCTGGGCTTGATGGACCCTTGGTCTGACCCAGTATGGCATTTTCTTATGTTCTTATGTTCTTATGCTGAGACCATGCCTCCCGATGCTGAGGCTCACAGGGCTCCTTCCTATGGGCGGTACCACCTCTCACCTCAGCCCAGGGGTTCACACACCTACAAGTCATATCAGATTGCTAACTCCATGGATTCAGCTGAGGTCTCAGCCATCCAGGTCATCCCTGGCCTGGCCTAATGAATTTCAGAGCAACAAAAGGATTTAGAGACTGGCTAACACCATCAATCAGCTAAGCTCTCGACTGGACTCTGCCTCAATGCCTGTCAAGCCTACTTCCTTTTCTCATGCATTGCCAATCCGGCCCTCCGTGCCTTTGCCGGCACCACCTCATTTTACAGGAGACCCTTGTTATGTAGGGGCTTCTTGAACCAGTGCAGTATGCACTTTTCGCTGCAACCTGCCTATTTCCACGACATAGTGTCCAAAACTATGTACGTCTTGTCCCTCTTGGACAGAAAAGCCCTGGCCTGGGCGTCACCTCTTTGGGAGAGAATTGATCCAATTCTCAACGACTTGACAGGCTTTCTTGCCCTATTTCGCTCCATATTTGACGACCTCACTCGCAAGACCGTCGCTGGATCCGCACTCCTCCTTCTACAACCAGGTGCCAGATCACTGACTATGTTATTGTCCTCAGAATTACATTGGGATCTGGGTTGCCTGCGTGCTATATTCCTGGAAGGTCTAAATTCACACATCAAAGACGAATTAGCAGCATGTGAGCTCCCTGAGGCCCTGGACTTCCTTATCGACCTTGCCGGTCACTTGATCATTGCCTGCGAGAGCAATCACATGAAACTAAGGGATAGAAGAAGATGCCATCAGGGGTTTCACACCCTCGCCCAACACCTACCGCCCAGACTGCTCCCACACCCAGTATCGAGGAAGAAGAATCCATCTATCTGCAAAAGAGAGACATTATCGCCAGAGATCAGGTCTTTGCATGTACTGTGGCCAGCCAGGTCACGCGGTGCCCTCCTGTCCACCCTGTCCAAGAAATTCCCAGGCCTAGGATCCGCCGGAGGGCTCCTCCTAGGTCTAACCGCACCATCTCCTCCACTGTCACTTCCTGTCTCTTTTAACTCGGACACTTTAGAATTCCACACCGTGGCTCTGGTGGACTCCAGTGCCAGTGGGAACTTTATACTCAGACAACTCGTATAGCACCTATGAATCCCCACTGTTTGAACATCTATGCCACTGCTATTGTCTTCAATTCATGGCAAACCATTACCAGATGAAGTTACCTTCTCCACCAAGCCAATCCAACTTCGCACTGGGTCACTGCACACAGAGACCATTTCCTTCTTGGTCTTAGATAAGGCGATACACCCTGTGGTGCTTGGACTGCCATGGTTTCAAATGCACACCCCATTTTGATTGGAACACCTTGCAACTATCTCAATGGGGCGACCATTGCTCAAGGGAGCACAACATCAAATCACGGTTTACACTGACCACAAAAACCTCGAATACTTGCACCATGCGCAACATCTGAATCACAGGCAAGCCTGCTGGTCTCTATTTTTTAACCGGTTCGACTTCCTCTTGCGATACCAGCCAGCTGATAAAAACACCCAAGCCGACACACTCTCCCATTCATTTTTCATGGAAGATGTTCCAGATACGCCGTGTCACATCATTGTCCCTAATAGGGTGCTCCTCTCTGCTACCCACACATTTCCAGCTGGGAAGACAGTGGTTCCCCAACCACTCAGAAAGAAGATCCTCAGACGGGCGCATGACTATCTGCTCACAGGCCATCCTGGACAAGCCAGAATACTTTCTACTCTGCAAAGGTTCTACTGGTGGCCAACCATGAAGAAAAATGTCCAGACTAATGTAGAAATCCACAACAATTAAGGAGCAAACATACATTAAACAGGAGAGGAAGTGCAGTGATTTTTAATGAGTCCCAATAACAACTTTGAAGTTGAGATATTTTAATCTTTTATTGGCGGCAACTCCATTGCTTCACAGAGACACAATATTTAGATGGGGTCCCCCGACACAGACCCGTGTTTCGCCACACGCAGCTGCATCGGGAGGGACGTAATTTACAACGGGATTCTTCAACTATAACAGAGGGAACAATTCAAAAGGGGGAACTCATTACAAAGGATCCAAACAAAACTAAACACAGCTTCTAGCATACACACAAATCAGGAAAGCACTTTAAACTCAAAAAGTTGTTTGTAAAAAATTGTTTTTCAAAACCACTAACAAGTGATACCTGTGAGTGTCAAAATACTCGAAATTACATTTTGAACATGATATAAAAAATAACATTCATATGCAATAACTGAAAAAAATAAATACATAATAATAAAATCCAAAAGGAATTATTACATTGTGGCAATTAATTATATGTAATGTAAACAAAATATTTTACACAATACAGCATGTAATGTAAATTATATGCTCACATAATCTAATCAAATAATGTAAACCAACTTTGTTAAGTGAGTTCGCTCTTATTTTAAGGTGTGCACCCGATGGTGTGTCAAACTTCCTAATAGTGTATGGCATATAACTAGACTCCTCAAGGCAGTAGAGATGCTGAGTGTAATACCAAAACGCCTTAACTAATGATCATGAGCAAGTTAAGTACGGAATGGCAAAAGATAGCACGTCAAGCTTGAACACGGGTCAATAAAATTGGCATATCAGATTTATCCCACGTACCACTTAGTTTTTATCAAGACTAGAAACGGCAAAAAATAATAAATAAAACGTATCGAATTTGAGCATAGAACGGCAGAGACCAGTGTCTCAGATTTAAATCACTCAAGAATTTAAACTTATGTAGAGTCATATCCTACATGAGCTCGGCAAAAACCGCCGGCAGGTCACCCTTGGGGGCTTCTCCAGCGACTTCCTGTAGCCAGCGAGCCGTGGACACATATAGCCATGGACTTCATTGTCGACTTACCACTATCCAGCGGCTACAATACCATCTTAGTCCCTTGGACCGCTTTTCAAAGATGGCTCATTTCGTGGCATTACCCGGTCTACCTTCAGCTCCAAAATTAGCGAAACTATTCATCTGCCACGTCTTTTGCCTCCATGGCCTACCAAAACACAACCTCTCTGATCAAGGGGTCCAATTTACACAAAATTCTGGAGGTCCCTATGCAAAAATTTTGACATCTCCCTGGATCTCACATCAGCCTACCATCCACAGGCCAATGGACAGACAGAGAGGATGAACCATACTTTAAAACAGTTTCTCCAGGCATACGTAAACTCTAGGTGTTGCGATCCCGGGTCGCCCCCGGGATCGGCACTTACCCGCAGCACGGCCCCGACGCGGCTCCGACGTCCCCGGGCCTACACAGGCCTCGCCTGCCACGCGCCTGCTCCGGAGGAGCAGCCGACGTCCTCCCGCGGCTGGCCCCGCCCCTAGGCGCGCGCGCGTGCAGGCTCCTCAGCCTTAAAGGGGCCAGCGC